>NW_022589719.1:1191708-1347500 GCF_004348235.1 Phoca vitulina | reverse complement strand
CCCAACACCCCCCCCCCCACCACAAACACCCCCCTCTCTCCCCCGACCCTGTTATACACCCCTCCCCCCCCCCCCCCCCCCCCCCCCCCCCCCCCGCCTGGCTTGGGCTACCTCTCCAGAAGGATGGGGGCGTAGGGGATCGCGTGTGTGTGCTGGGGGTGGGGTAGGGGAGGAAGTAATAACTGGCTCCAAGCAGGGTCTTGTGTGGTCAGAGTTTGCTCAGCAAACAGAAGCCTTTCAAAGGGGGAATGAAGAGCCAGTCCTCCCCCAACCAAGAAGGAGGGAATAAAAAGGTCAGCTCAGAGAGGAAACAGGGTCTAGTGGGGCTTCCCAGGTGAATGTAAAGGCAAACGTGCCCAGGAGCAGAGATTGTAATCTGGAAGGAGTCCCAGCTGAAGTTAATCATTCACATCTCATCCCTCAGGGCCCTCCCCCACTTGAAAAAATGCTTAGAGCATCTGCAGTGGGGAGTGGGAGGCAGAGGCCAAGGGGGGGTGGAGGGTGAATTTGGGGAGGCAGTGTGGCTCAGATTTATTAAGACAAAAAGTCAGAATGGATCCAAACTCTGTCTGACAAAGATGTTTTAAACCATTCCGCATACCTTCTGCACTGTCCCTGGAACTGAATGTATCTTTATAACATGACCTGAGACTCTGGCTGACCTCTGTGTTAATTTGGGTAGAACTGGATGGTGACTATATACAGGGAAACCTATAGATATGGATATGGATGTGTATAGACACACACATACACATATAAAAATTTTTCCCTGTTTGCTATACTTGTTCCTTGTCCTTGTTTTAGGCAAATACAATATGTAAAAATCCAGATTAACCACCAGCATAAATTAAGGGCTGCCTATCCATTCATTTAGTCATTCATTCAACTAACTGATATTTATTCAGCACTTGGTCTATGCCAAATCACTGTTCTAACTGCTGAGGATACAGCAGTCAAAAAAAAAAAAAATATATATATATATAGTCAAAAAATTCCCTATATTAATGGAACTTAGCTTTTAGTGGTAAAACTATAAAATAAATGAGAGTAAATGTAAATTATATAGTATATTAGAGATAAATGCTAAGAAGAAAAAGTAATAGAGGGAAGAGGGTGTGATTGGAGGCGGGGGTTGTCTGAAATTTTTCTTAGAGTGGTTGGGGAAGGCCTGCTGAGGGGTGATTGTTACTACAGACCTGAATGAAGTATGGAAGTTGGTTATATGACTATCTGGGGGTAAAGAGCCTTCCAAGAGAGGAAATGGTCAGTGCAAAGGTCCTGAGACAGGATACAACTTTTGCACTTTCATTCCAAGAACCCAGAGCCTGGTGTGGTTAGAGCAAAGAGAACAGTGAAACAAGGGAAACCTAGGAGGAGGTCAGGTCAGAGAGGCAAGGGGTAAAGGGAGGGAAAGGGGTGCTTAAGGAGAGCCTGGTGAGTTGCTGTAAGCATCTTGGCTTTTTCTCTCAGAGAGGAAAATATTTACAAGGGCAAAGTTTATTGCACAAGACAATGTGCTTGGGGGTGGGTGGGGGGATGTCTCAGTTCTCCTTCTGTGGTTAAAAGAATCATATCTTCAACACGAAACACTCTGAATTCTTTGTAGCTAGAGGTTCAAATTTAGCTAGGGCTTTCCCATGCTATGAAAGATAACAATCAGTGTGGCTAAGAGATCCAACAACAGAGGGAGGGGAAACACGGAAGGTAGGCCAACCAACTCCATGAGAGCAGATGCCCTTTGGTGCTTTCCAAAGAGCCAGTCTTCCCCTGTCATTTCTGACCCTGACTTCTAAACAGGCCAAATTCCAAAGACCTTCTAGAATTCATAGCATTTTTCTCCATAGGAACAATGTTATCAATGATGTTAAGGTTCCCAGGTCAATTCATAGAGCCATGTTGTAAACCAAAAGGGAGCTGATAAACTCTGCCCAGGTACCAAAGAGTAGAAGGAAATACTATTCTTGGGCTACGGTATGTACTTAGAGAAAACAGAATACCGCTGAAGTAAATCTAAAAAGATGTTTACTTGTGTCTAATGAGTACTTTATTAAAACAACAGTAATAAAAATACATTGCTCTTTCTCCTCCAACATCATCAGTTTCTCCCTTTTTATGGACTCTTTCCCATTAGCCAATTCACCAAACAAAACAAAATCTTCTTTAACCCCATGTCCCTGTTCCCCTCTGCAACCATGCTAGTCTTTGCTCTATGTTACAGCAAAACATCTTGAAGGAGAGCTCTCAGTACTCCAACTCCTGTGGCCTGTTCTCTCTTCAATCAGACTTGAGTCCCCACCACTCCAATGAAAAAATGTTTTGTTTCTCCCAAGAGCATCGATGGTTTAATTGTTGCCAAAGCCAATGGTCTTGATCCTATTTGAGTTTTCATAAGCACCTAGCATGGTGGGCAGCTTCCTCTTTGACTGGGTCTCTTGTCAGGTTCCCCCTCCCGTATCAGCACCGAGTTTCTTCCTCACTCACTGCCTGTACCTCAGTCTCCTTTGCTTGCCCTCCTCCTCTCCTCTCCAGACCTCCAGGGTCCTGGGCCTCCATCCCCTCTCTTCTCTACCTTGTCTTTTCCCAGGGGATCGCGCCCAGGGCTTCAAATACTAGACACAGACGGGCAACTTGCAAGTTTGTGTCTCTAGCCTGGTCCTCTTTGGGTACTTGACGCATCTCAAATCTACCGCACCTTGTACAAAACTCTTGCTTCCAACTTCCAGCTTGTCTGCACTCCCTCTCCCAAAGTCCTCCTGTCTCAGCCAATGTACAACTATCCTCAGCCATCCTCAGTTCTCTCTTCCCTTACTGCCTCCATTATAATCCATTAACAAGTCCTTTAGGCTATACCTCCCCAATATACCATGAACCTGGTCATCACTCAGTATCTACAGGAAGATGGCTTTGGTCCAAGCCACCACCATCTCTCTTCCAACAGCCACCTCCCTGGCCACTCAGCCTTCCCTCTTGCCCTGCTGGGCTCCATCCTCCACACAGCAACAACAATCATCTTTTTCAAATGTACATCGCATTGGGCTGCCTTCTGCCCAAAACCCTCCAATAGTCTCCCAGGGAACTTGGAATAAAATCCAAATTCGTTTAGAAGGTTCTATATAATCTGGTTCCTGCCCACTCCCTCCGCCACTCTGCCCCTCTCCTTCATTATGTTCAAATACAAGACCTGGGCCCTCGAATGTACCAGCCTCTTTCCATTTCATAGGCCCTGTGCTGGGGTTCCTTCTGCCTGGAATGCCCTTCCCCATCTCTCCCCATGGCTGCCTCCTTTTGGTTCAGGTCTTTATTGGGATGTCACCTCCTCAGCGATATCTCCCTAGACTCTGGTGCAGTTACTTTCTACCCCATGATACTTCCTGGCACTTACCAGTCAGCACATTATCTTCTTTACTGGGGAGGGGTGTTTGTATTTTCCAAAAAAGTAAGTAAGCTCCTTGAGGACAGGAGGGCTGTCTGCTTTTGTTCTGAGTGATCTCCTCCCAGTGCCAATGGTACCACTGATGTGGCCTTGGACCAACTGGGTACAGGAGGACAAAGCAGAACTGAACATTCTGTGCAGTCTCCTGGGGACTCTTGGTACTTTCAAGGACTTTAGTGTCATGGTTCTTAACCTTTTATTTGGCCAAAGACCCATCTAAGAATCTGATAGAGGGGAGCCTGAGTAGCGCAGTTGGTTAAGCACCTGACTGTTAGTTTCAGTTCAGGTCTGATCTCTGGGTCGTGAGATCAAGCCCCGTGTTGGGCTCCATGCTCGGCGCAGAGTCTGCTTGATTTTCTCTCTCCCTCTGCCGCTTCCCCGCTCTAAAAGAAATAAATAAATCTTAAAAGAAAAAAAAAAGAATCTGATGTAAGCTCAGGTCTGCCTCCCTGTAACAAAAATGCATACAGACAACATTTTGCACACAATTTCAGGGGTTTCACTGACCCCCTGAAGCCTGTCCATAAACCCCAGGTTAAGGGCAGCTGCTTCTGAGTTTTATGGCGCTGACTTCACACAAGGTCTAGTCCCACGTTTATATTATGATTGTTTCCTTCTTTCAGGAGCCAGTCTCAGATGCATCTGGGTCACTTTTTACTGGCTTGCTAATAACAAAACAAAAAGAGAAGGAAGGCAGGCTCTTCTGGATGGATGAAAAAGAATGGGAAGAGGTTAAGAGATCCATGCCAACAAGAAGCATCTCATTCCTGCTGTGGAGTTTTACCAAGTGTGATCTGCACTAGATGATGGGAAGCAGAGAGATATTCCCGGGGGCTTTAGCGCAGCCTTCAAAGTCCAGGAATTAATACTAGGGAGTTTGTGATTGTAACAAAAATCATAAGAAACCAGGTAAAGCTTTGGGGTAGAAAATGAACAACATTCAACAAATAGCCACTGAGTATCTAACCTGCACCAGACCAGACATTGGGAAAAAAAGAGGGCAAGTAAAAGAAAATGCCCCAGCTCTGATGGGGCCACTTACTGGGAGGAGACAAACAAGGACAATTATTCTGGATGTTATGGTAAAAGCGATGAAGGAAATAAACAGGGTGCTGGGAAACGGAGGCACAGGAGGCCCCTCCTTGAAACACAGCGGTCAGGAAGCGCATTTCCGGAAGTGATATTTAAGCTAAGATGTGAAAGATGAGAGGGAGCCAGCCAGCCATCAGAAGAGAGAAGCCAGGTGTTCCAGGAGGAGCGGATGTCAAGTGCAAAGGCCAGAGGGAGAGGAGAGCTGTGTGTCTGAGGAACTGAAGGGTGGCTACCATGTTTTGAGAGTGGGTGGGGAGGTGTTAACAGAAAAGAAAGCTCATCCCCTGGGGAACTCCAAACCCATTAGTATCAAGTGATCCCAGTGAGGCGTCCATAAAGAACTTTGGGGATGGAATCAGTGTGCCTCTGGCCCTCCAGCCTTCTTTCTCCACTTCCTCAATTCCTTTCTGGGGCACAGGATCTGTAGCATACATGGGAAATCCACCTTTCCTGTTGAGGTGCTTGTGCAGAATCTCTGCTTCCATTGCTCCTGGCCCAGCTGACTCTCTGCCTTTACAACACTGTGGGTCCTGTCCTTCTTCTCCAGTGAGGAGGTGATACTGTCCTCCAGTCTTCTTACAAAGACAGTGAGCTGCATTTCAGCTTCAAATCTTTTGTCTTGTGAGCTTGTAGTTTCTGTTACCTTCAACTGGTTAATTCTTGGGATCGTCTGGAGCCTACACTTGTGGGTCCTCACACACAAAGCAAACCTACTCCTCCATCTTTAAATAAAAGGCTTGGTTCATCAGGAAGAGTATACAAGCTGTTCCCCATGTTTACTCCCCACCCATTTCAAATCTAAAACCCAAAGCTTGTTAACAAACCTTGGACAGGGGAGCCTGGAGAATGTGAACATGGGTGTCGTCAGCATCTTCGGCCTAAAATCAAAATGCAGACTTTCCATCCTCAATCCAACATCAGAGATGCCTTCTCTAACAGGATGTCTGTCAGTCAACTACAAATCCATTCCAAAATGGCAGCTTTTCCAACAAAGGACATCTGAGGCCAAAGTTATTTTCAATGACAACAAAAATTTGGATTTATAGACTTTATTGCCTGTTAATCTCATCTCATTTAATTCTCACAACTATGCTAATATGTATATTAGAGAAAAATAAGCTGGAACTCAGAAAATTTACTCATAGTCATAGAGCTGCTAAGAGACAGATTGAAGACCACACCGTCAGATGCTAAATCTTGTTTGACTTCTATGACACCACACTGCTTAAGGTAATGACCACCTCCAACAGATGCCAACAGATGCCACCAACACATTTAGTGGGCCAGGGCCATCGACAGGTTATCTTAAAGTCCTTTATCTGCTTCTAAAACTTCTGGGCTTGGTCCAATCTGGATTTACTCTTTTACCAAAATCTGTGATATCATGGCTTCTACTATATTTCCAGTTGGCTGTTCTCTTTAAGATACTGGCTGGATGTTGACATTTATGTGCCAGGCACTGTGCTGGGGAAACAGTGGTAAGCAAAAGAGAGGAGGTCTCTCCCATTATCCTCATGAAGCCCGTAGTCTGGTATGTGTGAGAGTGTCAGGCAGTCAAATAAAAACCATACACATTTCACTGCAAACCATGAGGCATGCCATGAAAGTGAAAGCTGTGAGAGCACCTGATAGGGGAGAAGAGAAGATTCTTATTCATAATGTCAGAAAAATGTGTGCCTAGGCTCCCTGTACCAGAATGGTGGAAGTTGACCATCTGTGAAAATGTCCACATTTGTGCCTAGATTGAGCTTTCTGCCTTGTAAAATCTAGATTATCCCATCAAACCCCATCCAAACACCCTTGGCTAATGACAGCAGCTACAAAGGTTCCTGTGTCATTGTGTCCATGGCCGATAGGAGTAAGAGGAGATCAGAAAGTTAGTGAGTCTGGTGTTTAGGAAACAGGTTAGAGCTAAGGCCTTCCTCCAACTTTGGTAATAAATGTGGTTATTTAGAAGAAAATATGAGGGACGCCTGGGTGGCTCAGTCGGTTAAGCATCTGCCTTCAGCTCGGCTCAGGATCTCGGGGTCCTGGGATCGAGCCCCACATCATGGGGCTCCCTGCTCAGCAGGGAGTCCACTTCACCCTCTCCCTCTGTCCCTCCCCTCCCCTCCACTCTTGTTCTCTCTCTCTCAAATAAATAAACTCTTTAAAATAAATAAAAATTAGAATTAAATTAAAAAAGAAGAAAATATGAAAAACAAAAGCCCAAAGAGGCAAATCCATGCAGCAATTTGTTCATTTAAGAAACAGAAAAACGAAAGGAAATTTAAAATCATATCATTGGCTATAAGGAATTGTATTTATGTAATGGAGTTATAGGGGAATGGGGAGAATCCTAAGAGTTCAAATATTTATTTTTGAACTCTTAAATAAAATAAGAGTTTTATTCAAAAATAAATAAAAATATTTATTTTTGAAGCTGCAAGATTATCTCTATTAGAATGGATGGGTAATGAATAAAAATATTTCCCAAGTCACCCTTTGGCTTTTTCTAACGTGGCTCCGGCTACAAGGACATCCTTGAGCGTGCCCATGGCAGGAGGAGATAATGAGGGAGAGGGGTAGGCGGGCCTGGGAACAAGACTGGAGAGGAAACATGGAGGTACTAATCATGGGCAGCCTTGCGCGGAGTGTGATGTGAGCCAGCAGCCTTTGACCGTAGCAGCTCTCACACTGTGGAGGGGACTGCAGAGCAGTGGAGAAAACACCAAACGAGAGCTGGGTTGGACCAAATCACTTCCTGACTATAGCACTCAGACTGCTTGCCTGTTCAATGAGCTGGCTGCCACCCCCAGAGGTTCTCTAACCCCCCTCCAAGCACCTACGCTTTGTAAGTCCAGATCCCTGTCTCCCACTAAAATTCCCTTTCAAAAGAAAATTCATTTGCCTTATGAATTTGACCGATGTTCCATCTGTCCCCTGCTGGGGACAATAGCCCTTGAACTTTACTGCAGACCTTCTAGGTGTCAGGTGTTTTATCAAGTGAGGTAAATACCTCATCCCGCAGAACCCTTCCAACACCACCATGAAGTAGTAGTCCCTTGTAAGGAAACCTGTTCTGTACGTTAGCTTTGGTATTTCATTGTTTCCTTTGTGAGTTTATAGGGGCTATAAAATAGGTTCACAAAACCTTCCACAATCTCTAAACCACAATCTTGTCTAAGTCAAAAGAAAAAAAAAAGTTAGTTTGGCAAAGAGCCCAGCTCATTCTAGGTATTTGCCTAGTTGTGACACTAGCTGAAAAGTTACAGACTGGTTAAGAATTAAACTCCTTCTGTTTGACCACTAATTTCTAAGAGAAAAACTGTCCTGAATGAGGGAAGAAAATAAAACAGAGTGACTGGCACATAGTAACTGCTTACAAATTTTGCTATGGGTATTGAAAACCAACTGTATGCCAAGGGTCATACAGTGCTGATATCAAAACTCACAATAGCCCAGTGAAGATAGATTTCATTATCTCCAACTCACAGATGATCTACAACTCCAAGAGGTTAAGTCAGTGGCTCAAGGTCACATAGCTAATAAGGGCTAAAGAACAAGTCTGCCTGATTCATAAATCGGTATCCTTTTTGGATTTTTTTTTTAAAGATTTTTATTTATTTATTTATTTGACAGAGAGAGAGAGAGAGAGAGAGTACAAACAGGGGGAGCGGCAGGCAGAGGGAGAGGGAGAAGCAGGCTCCCCACTGAGCAGGGAGCCTGATGTGGGGCTCGATCCCAGGACCCTGAGATCATGACCTGAGCTGAAGGCAGATGCTTAACCAATTGGGCCACCCAGGCGCCCCTGGATTTTTTTTTTTTAAGCTCTCATTTTCACTGAGTTCTTATCATGGAGGTTACTGTGCTAAATTCTCCGGTCTTGTTTAATCCTTCTGCCATTCCCTATGTAATAGCTATTATCATCCCCAGTATACATGAGGATATTAAGAAGCAGTGGGCTAAGTAACTTGCCCAAGGCCACACTGCTGGTAAGAATCCTAAGCTGAGTCCATGACTGAAACCACCTTAATCATCTCTGAATTTCTGCCTTGCGCCAAGTATCTGGCACAATGGGGACAATTTCCACGATCTCACCAAAAGCCACTTAACTGGTGGAGCATTAAGCACGCACTGACAACCTTTACCCCTTGGTTTCCTTCCCTTCCTCCTTCTGTCTCTACAGGTGTAGGTGACTCCCTGGGTAGGTAAGATCACAGTTACTCCTAGTTCTTACTTTCATTTAAGTTCAGAGCAAAAGATAAAAACTCTCATTCAGTTCAGAGCCTAGTGCAAACTGATGCGACAGTTGTAGGTTCAGCTGCAGGCAGCTAGCTGGACTTAAACAGAAACTCCATTCTTCAGCCAACCTTCTCTCTCAAACATGGTACCAGGAACAATGGATTATGGATACAGAAAGTGTATGAATGGTTCAGGGCAGCCCTGTCACCAGTAGCCAGAACATACTTGAGACTATGTTCTTCTACAGTGCCTCAAGAGCATCATCTGCACACACAAATGTCAGAATTATTAGGAAAATATAGAATACGGGCTTTATTTGCAGCCCAAGCTAGTGTGCATACATTTAGCTCCAAGAATGGTCTTTGCATTGTTGTTTATAAGAACAAAAGGAGTGGAACATCGTGAACATCCATCAGGAGGGAAGGAGTTAATCCAATTGTGGTTCCTCTATAGAACAGAATACCACGTGGCCATTAAAAATGATATTGACAATCCTGATATTGATAATCCTGATGATCCTGATGTAAAGATGCTCATGCTGCCGTGTCAAAATACAAAAGTAAATTTTAAAACACTTCTCGTTTTTTTAGAGGCTGTGTAGTGTAGCTGTTACAATTAAGGACTATAGAGTCATGCTCCCTGGCTCTGCCACTTCTGGCTGGCTGCTCTGGACATATTCCTCAAGCAGTGTACATATCTGTTTCATCATCTGTACAATGGGTTCTTACTCCTAGAGTTACTGGAAAAATGGAATCAGTGTACATCAAGAGCTTAGAACAGTGCCTGGCTCATAGCAAGTACTCAAGAAATTTTTGATCCTTTAAAAAATAAAACATGTAAGTGCTAACATGAACAGGAAATTGTCTGGAAGGCACCAAGGTGCTAACGGTGGTCACAGCCTATCACTACATCCTATGATATTATGACCTTTTACTTTTTCCCCTGTTTGCTTATCTGTATTTTCTATTTTTCCATAATAAAACAGAAGCTTAGTTTTTTTTTCTTTAATAAAAAAGAAACTCACATTTAATTTTTTAAAAAAATCCTAAGCTTTCATGAGAAACAGAAACCTCACCCAAATTTCTGTTTTAAAAAAGCTGTGAGTCAGGCCAGGTAATGCAAAACCTGGAGTCTGGGGAAACTACATGGTATTTCCCGGTCCTTTTCTAGTTTGGTGCCCTGAAAGCAAGAAAGAATTTGCACCCTAGCACCTTGGCCCTGAATATGCACAGGCAGGGCTGGGGAGAGGAAGAGAGCAGAGAGACAGGGAGAAAGCCCGAGAAAGCCAGATTTCATTCGTAGCAATCCACTTAGTTTAAAATGTCAGGAAGTTTAGTGGATTAAGGGTATTACGGCCGCTATTCATAAAGGTGTTTTGTTAGAACTTCCAAATAGCAATCTGGTGAAATAAGACTTGCACAGCCTTAAATGAAAGCCTGTTACAGTACTTAAAGTTTCCTAGAGAAGAAAAAAGACCCCCAGGTATTAATTTACCTAAAGAGCAGCCGCCTGGAAGATACTGTAATGTATCCTATGTAGCCAAGCTATAAAATAGGTTATCCGTCACAGAGCTAGGAGGTTGGAGCCCAGATCACGCAGGGGTAGAACTGCAATTAGCAGTAATGAGAGGCACGTCTGCATTCTGAGAAGAGCCGCAGCTGTACACATATTATAGACTTGCATCCCTTAGAAAATCCAAGGACATTCAAAGCTGCTGGAATCCAAGAGGCAGAAAGCGTGTTTGATTTCAAAATGCACAATATTTTTTAAAAAGCGGCAGACGCACTTATCTCACGAGTGCATCTGGGATGGGACTGTCGCAGCAAACTCTAGGGAGAAAATAAACAGAGACTCCCTTCCGGAGCCCCCAGCAGCACGGCACGCCCTGCTAAGTCAATCGATGTAAGACCTCAGTCTTCCAGACATGGGGCAAACAGTCTTGTCCATGAGGCTCTAAATCACATGTCTGAGAAAAATTCCATTTTCCCCCACTGCTTCTTATGAGATCGTAGGAGGTACCGAGAGACAAGACTCCTTCACAATCAGGGGCAGGGGAGAGGTTTTACAGAGCGTAGGAAAGGGTTCGGTCTGGCGATATGCAGACCTGGGGGTGAATTCTGGCTCTTTAAAGAAGAGGAGCGGTGTGACATGGAGCTCATCCACCTGTCCGGGCAGTTTCCTCATTTGGCCTCAGTACTGAGAATACAAGGGTGATAGGACAAGTCCTTGCCCTCAAGATGCTCAGAGTATAGATGAAGGGAGGAGAGAGCAGGCATTTATAATACCATGTGTTTGGCGCTATGATAAGGAAAAGTTCAGAAGACGACATAAGCAAAGAAGAGGGTCACCCAATCTGGTCTTGGGGACTGGGGTGGTGAAGGAAGGCTTCCTGGAGGAGGTAACATTTAATGTGGGCTCTGAAGGATCAAAGCCATGCTGTGGGTGGGATGGGGTATAGGTGGGAAAAAAAGCATTTTATGTAGAGGGCACCTCTGCAAAGTTATGAAGCAAGAGAGAGGACACTTTTGGGGGAATAACAAGTAGTTCAGTGTGGCTGGAGAGAGGGAAAGAAGGGCTAAGAAATAATGGAGCCAGATCTCACAGTAAGCCCAGTAATGGAGTTTGAACTTTATCCTGAGGGAGACCAGGGAGCTCAGATACATTCGCTGCTTCTGGAAAAGCGTCGGGACCCAGGGATGCAGGCGTACCAAAGGAAAATGACCTCAGCTCTGTTGCCCAGGTCAGAAATCTCCCCCTACTGTTTGCATTTTATCTCGTTCCTTTGACAAACTCAGCATTTTTCAAATTATTACATCTATCCCATGGAAAGCTCCAAGTCACACCACTATCACAGAGTTCATCTGCTGTAGGTTCTAGAGTCTCGGACACCACTGATCTCAACAAGCACCTACCTCCATGCAATTTATTTTCAATCATCAGACCCCAAATCTTAAGCAGGGTTGGCTATCTGGTAAACTGAAGTGACCCTAGAAGTTCAGATTTTTTTTTTTTTAAAGACATTTATTTATTTATTTATTTGAGAGAGAGAACACAGAGGGAGAGGGAGAAGCAGACTCCCCACCGAGCAGAGAGCCCGATACGGGACTTGATCTCAGGACTCTGGGATCATGACCCGAGCCGAAGGCAGACGTCCAACCAATTGAGCCACTCAGGCGCCCCTAGAAGTTCAGATCTAAAAAGAAAATTTAGGGGCCGCTTGGCTCAGCTCCCTCATTTCATGAGTGAGTTCAGGAGGAGAGCAAGTACCTTGCATGAGGTCACAGAGTTCAGTAGTAGATCCAAAGTTAGACCTCAGATTTCCAATCCCTGACTCATGCTTTCGTTCTGCTCCCCGCTCCCCACCGCATCTTTCTCCATTTAGACCAGGGATGCCAAATTCCCAACCCAGTGTCAGAGAGGTCTCACACACACCTGTGCAGCCATGCGGGGACATGAAATCTCATTTGCCAGTAAACACACC
This sequence comes from Phoca vitulina, assembly GCF_004348235.1. Taxonomy (NCBI): domain Eukaryota; kingdom Metazoa; phylum Chordata; class Mammalia; order Carnivora; family Phocidae; genus Phoca; species Phoca vitulina. The sequence goes on along the minus strand of NW_022589719.1, from coordinate 1,335,270 downwards.
CAGGAAGGAACGGAAAAGATGGTTGAACAGGATGGAAATGATAAGAAGGGAAGCTAGTTAGGGTGATCTTATCCACTAAAAAAAAAAAAAAAAAGCAGTAACATCACAGCAGTTGAGGAAAAGAATCAATTCCATTTACGCCAAGTGCTTTAAGGTAATGAAAAGTGCTTCCAGCATTACCCTATTTCAAAACATTTATCAGATGCCAGGGAAATTAAGCATGTGCAGGCACACACACCATTCTGTGCAAACGGTTTATCTAGCAAAATAACCAGGGGGAAGAACAGATCTGAGGAACTTCAATTTTCAAAGGCCAAGTGGATCAAAGACAGCAGCAGAAAAAGAAATACTAAATTTAGTCATCCCCCACGCCGGGTAGTTTTTTTCCAGGTCTGAGTCGGCTGTTGCACGGACACAGCCATGGTGTGAATGATCTTCATCTGAGCCCCGCTTTATCTTTGCCTGAGCAGAGTCCAAAGGGTCAAGCTGGAGGTGCTGACTGCAAGCATGCTGTGCTTGTGTCCCTGAAATGTCTGTTGGCTGTCGGGGGGGGGGGGGGGCGGCGCAGAGAAAGCTCTGGAAGTTTTTGGACCTCAAGAAATAGCTGAGGAAAGGATAATAAAGGTGAGAGAGAAAAAGAGAGCAAAAAGACAGACACGCGCCCATTTTAGTGAAAATGAAAATTCACTATGAGAGAAACATTGAAAATGTCAATACAAATGTAAATAAAAAGGTCTAGTAATGGAAAAGCCAAGTGACTGATTTAAGCTGAAACTACAGGGGCTGAGAACTCTGATACGTATGGGCTCTTCTCCCTTGACTCCTCCACAAAACAGGGTTCCTGTGTTGAACGGTCTTACAGGACATGCACAAGGCGTAAAGCGTCACGATGCTCTTGTCCCGTTTTGTGGACATAAAATCTTTGGACAAATTCTGAACAGCACCGCGAAACAAAGGACCCGAGGTGCGGGGCTGGGTGTAACAGGCGGTTGTTCTGATGCTGGCTGATCTCGGGAGATGGTCACAGCAGCAGGGCGGGCTAGCAGTAGCTCTGGCCCCGGTACCCCGTGCTCCGTGCTCCTGCAGCAGCTGCTGCCCGGCGGGCTCACACCCCAGGCTCAGTGGACAGAAACGTTCACTCCGACCTACCTGTCAAAGGAGAACTGATTTCTTCAAGGACTGGCTTTTGTCCTCCAGCCAACCTGTCAAACCTATCTTTCTCCTGGTGACCACGGATACCCTGCTGGCTAAATTTAGACTGTGAGAGCATTTTCAAATCTGTCATTTCACTCCAGAAAAGGGCAGAACAGTTTCTTCCATGAAAATGATATGGCCATCCCAATCAATGGGGGGAGAAGAGGCTAGGCCCCATGGCGGCTCCCGGGTTCTCTCATCTTCACCCTACAACTCCGGGAGAAATTCCTTCCACACGTCCTGGGTATACGGACCGTGAGCCTCATTTTAAAGACTTCTGGGAAAGGAAGTGCCGCCATTTTACTTAATGACCGAATTCTTCTGTTTCAGAAAGCTCATCGCTACAAAGTCCTTACCAGTACCTTCTGGGAGACAAGAAGAAAATGATCTTTGGAGACCGGGGTACCAGCCTCAGCCACACCTCTAGTTGTGTGCAAATTATTTCACCTTTTTGCACCTCAGTCCCCTCATCTGTAAAATGAGAATACCTCACTGGGTGGTCAACTAAATGAGCAAATTTGGAGGAAGACCCTGGCTCGTGGTAAGTCTCACACTGATGTCGGTCGCTGTTACTACTGTTCTGACCACTGCTACTGCTGCGGTTATAACCTCAGTTTCTCCGGCTGTCTGGCCTCAAGCACGCTCACCTCTCTGAGCCACATGGTAGTTTCCCAACTGAAAAGTAAAGGTTGCGCTGACTTCGCAGGAAGAAGCCCTGCAGGGTGAAATGAGGTAAAATCCTGGGAGCATTTCACCCACTCCCAGGCACAGGAGAAGTGGTCAAAAACGTCAGTTCCCTTTGCCTGTGTTCCTCTCCTTATTGAAAACCTCTCTTGTTCCACATGGGAACCATTTCCCCTGTTCTGTTGTTAAAGAATGATTCAAAAATAAGCAGAACCACTTGGGACTGAAATCATTCACAAACATTTACTGAGTTTCTAGTATGTGATGCTTACTTCCCATGTCCTGGCTTTTAAAGTGTTCAGACAGACGGACAGGGTCTCTGTTGTCAGAGAGCTTAGCATCTAGTGAGACTAAATCAGGAGACGCTCCTGTTCCTGCCCTGCCCCGGAGCTGAATCTTCCTTCGGAATAATAGCTACCATTTATTGGCCTTATCACACGTAGGCCCCACACCTACCCCATGGAGAAGGGCCTCTATTATCTGCATTCATTCTCTATAAGTCATTTGGTTAGTAAGCGGCTGAGCTGAGATTTGGTTATTCCAGCCAAATTATTTGGGGAAGAGTCTATTCCAGAGTCTCTGTTCTTCACCACTGCGCTATATTGCCTCAGGTTCAAGATCTTGCATCAAAAGAAGCACGAAAAGAAAAAGAAAGGCAGATGAGAAACTCTGACTCCCCAAAGCCCATCTGGTGGCTTCTGGAACAAGGGCCATGGCCAGTGCCGGGCAGGACCGTGGCTAATGCTTGGAATTTGAAAAGCAACCCAGCGGATCCAGAAGCTATCTTCCTTCAGCACCACCTCACAGGGAGGGACTGGAAGGCACAGGCAGGGAGAGGGAATTTGGGAGAATAACAAGGCCTCGCCTCTCAGGGAAGGAGGGTCTGAAAGAATTAACTGTAACCTGATTAGAACATCAAAATGGCCCAGCATTTGAGCCCAAGGCTTCATGTTCCAGTATGTTCCACCATTTCCTCAGTGGCAGCAGGGGTGCTCTGGCCAGAGCCCTGCATTTGCAATGCTGCCCGGTTCCAAGGGGTGCAGCAAGCTCCATGGGAGGGGAAAGGCTAAGACTTCTGTGCCCATTTCACAGAAGGAGAAACTGAAACACAAAGAAGGTGTGGATTGCATGAGAAACGTGGATTCTGAAACTCAAGGTTCTATCTTCAGGACATTGCAGCCCAGTAGGCTCCCCCTTTGACACACAACACAGAAGGTAAAAATTCAGCCTTTCCAGGTGCCACGGAGGGGCTGTAGGGCCAGTGCAAGAACAACAGCCACTGGGAATTCTAGGTGAGCTTCTGGATGGCCTACACGTGTGTCCACCATTGGAGTTCAAAGAGCCCTGGTGTTTCAGAACCAACTTTCAAGGATTCCTGGGGTTTGCCAACAAGCATGGTTGCCAACTCACTCAGACTAGACAGAATTCTAGGTGTTTTCTTTTCAAATTTTCCTTAATGCCGCACAAGCTCCTCCATGCCCTCCAGTGGCCTCTAGATATTATTATTAACAATATGACAAAACCAGAAGCTAACGGAATGGCTGCTTTCCTCATGAAGAATGGGAGACTTGGATCCCAATAATTCAAGATGGCCGGTGACAAGTGAGGGCTTTGTTCTCATCCCTGGCTTTCAGAGGCTAGTGAGAGTCTGCTTCACATCCATAGCCCTGGATCATTTATTTGAGAGAGAGAGAGTACGCAAGCAGGGGGAGGCACAAAGGGAGAGGGAGAGGAGAAGCAGACTCCTTGCTGAGCGCAGAGCCCACCACGGGGCTCAATCCCAGGACCCTGAGATCACGACCTGAGCTGAAACCAAGAGTCAGATGCTCAACTGAGCCACCCAGGAGCCCCAGGAAAAGAATATGGGCAGGTAGGTGGGCATGAACCCCACACCTCTCCTACCAGTAGGGCCTGGTGGCCTCCTTAGAGGCAACAAGCAGAAGCGGGTGTGATTCTTTTACCAGTTGGACTTAAGTGCAGTTAACTTAAAGATGGCAGAAGTGGGTATAGATAGAGTAGGAGAGACAATGTCCCACATCTTGTACTTTGAGTCACTTGACCCCTGGGAATGGCTAGGGACAAAGTATAATCATTGGAGATAATGGAGCAGCTTATGTTAGAGGGTCAGACAACTGGGTCCTAGTCCTGCTTGCCATGTGACTCCAGACAAATGACCTAGTCTCTCTGGGTCAGTTACATCATCTAACTTGAGGATGGTGGTGATAGTTTTCCCCTCATAGATGGGTATGCAGATGAAATGGAACAGCAATACAGATCTTGTTTGAATCCAGGCCCATCAATTCCTAGTTCTATCTTCCCAACTCTGAGATCGAATCCAGCAGGCTGTGATGTATACTAAGGCACTGCATATTTCGAGCACCTGGCACAGGGGAGGGGAGGAAGGCACTTGTTCTTTTCCACTCTCCATGACCTCAGAACCCCAACTCTCTTCTCCCTGACCTCCCTCCTGCTTGGGTACTTGCTAGAGGGTTTGTTGCTTAGGGCAGAAAGCATTTCTCCAGCCTCACTTCCTCCCAGCTCATAGGACAGCTGCTCCCACCCTGGTTTACAACCCATTTATGGTGGGACACCCCAGTCCTTCGGTGTTTGTGTAGTGTTTAATCATTAGGAGGTGCCCAGCTCTAACACCATGAGCTGCAGAGCATCTACGAATAAGTCAGCTATTTGCCTCAGTGCCTCAGTGTCTGTTTTCAGGAGGCTTCTCTTGAAGGACACGGGGATAACCTCTGACGCAGCCTGGAGCCGGGAGAGGTAATTCCGAAGGGCGTGGTGGGCCATGGCTACCAGAGGTGTCAGACGGAAGCACCTACCAGCCTGGAAAACACAGTCAGCTTTCAGAGATGGGACTTCCTTGCCCAGAGATGAAACCTCTAGGCTCTCCTCTTTCTCTCGTCCTGTTTCCCTCCCTGCCACGCCTGGACGGCTCTTTCTCCTCCTCACCACTCACAAATCCCAGGTGTTTCCCAAGATGCACCTCAAAGTTGCCTCCTCCAGGAAGCCTTCTCAGTCTGCCCTCTGCCCTAGCATGCTCATTCTGACCTCCGAACCAGAAAGCACGGACCTTCCGCTGTCTGCACTACCCCTTCCCTCAGTTGCCCATGACCTGGTCTTTGAGATAAGGGGGAGAGCTTTGGTATTTTTAAGGAAGGCTCCACCCCAGATCCCTGTGTCCCCACGGCACTGACAGAGCACCCCATACGCAGTAAGTTTCCAGCAAGTGCCGCGTCAGACAGAGGGACAGCCACACCCAAGTCATCTCAGCCAGACTTGCTTCTGATCCTCACTGAAGACCTACTCTGCGCCAACCACTCTGCTAAGGGTGGAACCAGCACCGAGAGTGAGAAAACAAGGGTGCTCATAATGAAAAAGCTGGGGAGACATGACTCATCTGGCCCAAACTGGGGTTCAGTTCAACAAGTGTTGACTGAGGACTACTATGTGCCGGACACTATATTATTAGGTCCAAAACCCCAGTGATAAATAAGATAACCCCTGCTTTCAAATTTAGCATAGAGAAAATAGAAAAAAAGAAAGTCAAGATTTTGCTAGAAGTTAAAGGATTGTATGGGGTCCTTTGGGAGCACCAAGGAAGGAAACTTACAAAGTCTGAGATGCCCAGCTGGGTGACATCAGAACTGAATGCTGACAGAAGCATATGTGTTAGCCTGGCAAAGTAGGGTCAAGGACATTCCATGGGCAGAGAGCCTCAGAACACCGTGGCGTATGCTGGAGACAGCTAAGAGTTTGGTGTGTGGATGATGATGACGTGGGCAGTGAGGCCGGTGTGGCAGCAAGGGTCAAGGCTGGGGGGACCTCTGGAGGCTGGCACTCTGTCCTGTCTGTGATGTGGGGCCCCAAAAGATTTTAAGCAGGCAAGTGATGCACACGGTCAGATCGCTGTGTCTACGTGGGGGACCATGTGCCGAGTAAGAGGAGAGTGACAGCACAGCGGAGGGACAGGGCCAGGAACCACAGCACCAGAGAATATGCCAGGAAGTGGGGGGATGAGGGACAGAGAAAGAGTCCCAGCGCTCTGGCTCTGGCTCTGGTGGAGCTCAAATCTGAAATCTGGGAGCTGACCTCAGTGGCACCAGAGTGGCTGAGTCATTAGCATGACAAGTGCTGCCTGTGTCCCCTACAGACTTCCTGCAGGGACATTCAAGGCCAGGGCCCGCATTAGCCCCACCAGCTTGCTGGCTTTGCTCTCTAGCCCTTTATTCCAGATCATTAAGAGCACAGCCCTCTGGGAGGCTACCTCGGGCCTCTGTTTAAAGTGAGAAGCAAGGACATTTAATTGCCTTGGCTAGACAGCCCGCTTGACTCCCCTCTCCCCTCCCCCCCGCCATACCCCCTGCCCGCTCAATACCCCAGACCCTCCCACAACAGCTTCATCATCCCACAGCATGTGTCTTGAAACAAAATCAGAACCTGATCCAAGGCCCTCCTCAAATTATGGCTCTGATCTTTACTTCCAAAAGCGAGCGGGAATTATAGCTTGGCTCCAAGAGATGTTCAAATCCACAGGGTCATAAACCCTTTCAAGTTTTGTTTCAAGACCTTTGCTGGGGATTTTCACAGGTTTGCACCTCTGATGTTGTTACATGGTGGTTAGTCTGCTGGTTCCAAAGAGTGGGACCTCCTGCCAGGATGCGGAGTGTGTACTACTTCAGCTCCTGCCACTCACCCATTGGGGTCTCAGGCCTTAAATGGCATCTCTGCTTTTTCTCCTGACAGAGTATCCCAAGTACAGGAGAAGTAGGGGGACCAGAGCTGGGTGAGGAGAATCACAAAGAGAAGGGTATGCTGAGGGATAGAGGTGCAGGTGGCCGCAGTGCTGGACCTGGGGCTAGCAGGACCCATCCTTCCATCCTGGCTCCTAAGTTTAGGCACCTGCACCTTTCTGTGCCTCCCTTTCCTCATCTATGCATTCTAATTCTGTGCTACATAAGACTTGCTGCCATCCATCGAGGGCGTGTACTGGGCTGACACTGTCCCCGCATCACCCTCATTCACACTTCAGCAGCTCCATGAAGTGGGCTCATTATTTTTATTTTTCAGATGAGGACACAGGGGCTCAGGATGGCTAAGTTAACCAACCTCTCATGCAGCTGAGAAGTCACATAGCTGAGAAGCAGAAAAGCTGGAGTCTGAACGTGTCAGGGGGGTCTAAGTTTGAAATCATTTTTCCAAAAAAGGTAGGAGACTGGGTCAAACCATTCAGTCTCCCACAGGAGAAGCTCCTGGACACCAACAAACCCATTTTTTGAAGGCAGGCTGGGGCCATGGCTCACTTCTTTTGAGGACTGGATGGGGACTGAGTATAAGCCAGAGCACCCAGGTGACTTCTGTGCCATCCGTGAGTTGTTTACCGCTGCTAGTGCCTGACTGGCCAGTGCCCTGGTCTGCCTGGGCAGCGTCTTCTCCTGTTGGGCGGCGCCTCTATCACATGGGTTTACGTATTTTGCACATTAACCCCGCACCATGAGCTGGAGAGTCATTCGCCCATTCACGGTGCACGTAATGAGCAGCCCTCTGAGCCAGGCACTGTGCTAGGAAAGAGAGTCCCCTGCAAACAGAAGTGACTTAGTTTGCTTTACTGATGCTTATGGTCGAATGGGGAGTCATAATACACAAATAAAACTACGGGATGAGAAACAGACTCGATGCTCTAAAAGACACTAACAGCTGAGACCTTGTTAGATAGAGTGGTTGGGGACAGCATCTCTGAGAGGAGGGTGATGTGTGAGTGGACCCCTGAAAGACAGGGTGAGTCAGCCTTGTGAAGGCAAAGGGAGAGGGGTGGGGGGCACAGCCAAGGAGAGGAAACAGCATATGCAAAGCGTTTGGCAAATTCAAGGCCCTGGATGGAGGCATGAGTCAAGGAGGGGAAAGTGGGAGCAGGTGGGGCCAGAGAGATGGGCAGGCACTAGAACATGTCCTACCTTGGAGGCCATAGTAAAGAGTCTGGGTTTTATTCTACGTGCAGTGGGAGTCCACTGAGGTAAAGTTCTGGTGGGGGGCAGAGGGGATCTGACATACGTGTTAAAGAAGATCATAGTGGCTAGAGAATGTACCACACAAAAGGCCACAGAGGAGACAATGAGCCCAGTCAGGAGGCCACACTGGGAGCTCAATGAGAGATAAGGGCAGCCTGGACCCATGGGATGGCAGATGTGGGGGAATGGGGGAGGGAAAGAGAGAGAGAGAGAGAGAAGGAAGCAGAGAGATTTGAGAGATCACTTGGAGGGACTATGCCCAAGACTTGCCAATGGACGGGATGGAAAAGGAGAGGGAACCTAAGTTTTCAGCCAGACTTATTAATCATCCTTAGGATAATGTTAATTAAATATATAGCAACCATCTGCTACAGTATATGTCAGGCTCTGCAAAGCCTGGGAATGCCAAGAAGAGTAAGATATTCTTCTGGTTCCTCTCTCTTAATTTAGCAGAGGAAACCACACTCCATGTACCATATATTTCTTAGGTAGGCTCTATGTCCGACATGGGGCTCAAACTCATGACCCTAAGATCAAGAGTCGCATGCTCTACTGACTAAGCCTGCCAGGCGCCCCAAAGGAGACCACATACCAAAGGCACGTTACATGCTACCAAAGGTGAGGGGGAGACCCTGGATAAATGAGAGACCCCCAGAGGACCCTGCTGGGGTTAGGGAAGAGGGAATAGGGAAGGGAGGCTTCTCAGGGAAGGCTGGAGCCAGTCTTAAAGCATGAATGAAAGTTACTTGGGTAGGAAGTCTGGAGGTTATTATTATTTTTTTTTTTTTGAGGTGGGAAAAGAGAGAGAGATGGAGAGGGGCAGAGGGATAGGGAGAGAATCTTAAGCACTCTTCATGCCCACGCAGAGCCAACTCGGGGCTCAATCTCACAACCCTGAGATCATGACCTGAGGTGAAATCAAGAGTCAGATGCTTAACCAACTGGGTCACCAGGTACCCCCTGGAGGTTATTCCTGATTATTCCGGGAGAGAGCTGGATTCTTGGACTAACTGTCATTGGCACACCCCCACACCCAGCCCCCTTTTAGAGATAGGCATCATGATATCCTGGAGAGAATATTGGCTTTGAAGTCTGACAGACCTGGGTTGGAATTCAAGACTGCCTGTGTGCCCCTGGGCAAGTTGCTTAGACTCACTGACCCAGACTCCTCATCTGTGAAACGGGGCTAACTCCTGTCCTGTTGGGTCCTTTGGGACATTAAAGCAAATACAGAAACCATCTGAGAGAATACCTGGAACACAATAGGTGCTCAAGAAGGGGAGCTGTGGCTGCTAATGAGACTCAGAGCACAGACTGCAAACTGCCAAGAGTCCTGGGCAGCCTCCCAAGGAACCTCCATCCCAGGGATGCCCAGAGCTCTTGTGAATTGCTTCCACACTGGCCATGGAGAAATGGATCCCTTCTCCCCACAGGAATGCCTACGGTACAAGGCAGAGGGTGCCCGGAGCCCACCCTCATCTGCCCCACAGTACTCAGCCAGCCAAGCCAGCTCTGGCTAACTGGAGGACACCCAAAGGGGCTCCTGTGCTCCCCTCTAGTGCACCTGAGCACCCAGTATGAGGCGACAAGCCAGACCCCTTCCAAACCCAAACGCCCTGCAGTTCTGCCGCACATCTTCCTCGGCCGCATGCTCATGGCTTACCCACAATGCACATCAAGACAGCCCAAAGCAGCGGCCAGAGAGGACGGTTTTTTCAAGCCTCATGTCGCCACTGGTAGGGCTATGAGTCCCTGTCCCCAAATCTCAGGGGAAGCTAAGGAGAGGCGGGGGTCTGAGCCCACCGAGCCATGCAACCACCTCATTTCCCTCAGCCCCCTTTCATCTCTGCCGTACAACCTTGCAACATCCCTCAAAATGTCAGAGTCTCCCTTCAGATCTCATTTCAGGCAATTTTACAGTGCTGAGCACCACAGATTAATGAGGGAGATAAATCAGAGTGCACAGTGGACGAGGGGAAACAAGAGGGCTGCGGCGGAGCAGACAAAGCCCGCCTCCTCTCCGGGTAATAGTGAGACATAGCAAAGCCCCGGGGGTCTGCGGCGGAGGCCGCTCCCCGGGGAGGGCGGCTGAAGGCAGACCCTGAGTCCAGGTGTGATCAATGCGACAACGGCAACTCGGAAGACTCTGCTGGAGGTTCTGACACTGAAGTAGTTAAATGTTCTCCAGAGGAAAATAATACACCCGCAGCTTCAGGAGGCCCTAAAATCCTCCTTTCCTTAGGAGGGATTGGCCTGGCCTGATGTTGAGCTGCACTCCGGGCGCCCCTCTCACTGAGCCTCCAGAGGGGGGGAAATGAGACCTGGGAAAAAGACGGTCTTCAAGGTCAGCTGTCCAGAGGCTGTCACCTTTGCAAGAACCTAGACTGGTGCTAGGCACTGAGAAGATGCCCAGCAATTACTCGTGTAGCTCCAAGTGACGTTCACCTTCTGAAGGGCTGGAAAGCGAGCCTTTGAACAGAGGAGGAGGCAGACACAATGACTGAAAGCAAAGGTTTTGTGCTCAGAGAGACCCGCATTCAAATTCTAACTTTGCCCCGTATAGCACTGTGCCTATGGCAAAGGAATGTCACCTTTTGGAGCCTGTTCCCTTATATGTCAAACCCATAGTCTTCTTGTATGAACCCAGTCCAAGTGCTGTTCAGCTCTGCAGGACGCTGGTGTACCTTGCAAAGCCTGCCAACTGAATGAAAAATCACAGCATAGGGAGGTCCCTCCAAGTCCCCGACATGCCTGTTCCCAAGGCTGACGGCCCCCTCTCTGGAAGGCAGCTCCCACTCTGTGTGCGGATTTAGGGAACAACGTACATCCAAGTCTAATTAAATCCTAAGTCAAAACACCCACCCAAACAAATATAATTCACTACTTATCAGTCACTTGGGATTTTATCTCAATGAAAATAAGACTACGATCCCATAAGCTTCGACTCCTAATATAATTTTGGTGATACTCCAAGTTAGAGCAAAATCCATTGCAATGTAGGACAGCAGAATTCCTCCAGAGCATCAGAAAGGTCCACGGCCCATGACTCTCATCCACAGCCCTGCCCACCCCGTATACCCCTCTGGAAGATTTCATTCTAGTCCTTCAACTTTGGACATTCCTCTGGACCCACCTCAGCAACAGCTACCCTCCCTCTCCCCCTCCTCTAAGTGCATAGCAGCTTAGAACAGGCCTAGATTTGAAGGGCAGTGAAGACAGATGCCTTGAGGCTTTCTCTCCTCCGGAAGAGGTCTGCTAGCAGAAATGGGGGCCCTCTCAGTCCACTGGATCTGCACACACCAGAGGCCTTGGGCAAGAACCACACTCTGCATTGATGCACCATCGTACGATGACACCTGTCATCATGACTACCAGAGATGAAAAGTTCCTGGGGTCCCCGCCTGTGTGGATGAGCTACACTCATGAGTCATTTTGTGAACCCTGCCCTTCAAGTGACAAACACGAACAATGACTCATAAGAGAGCTTGGGGACGTTAGAATCAGCCGGTCTGAGCGCACGCAAAGAACTGGGGATAGGTAGGAGAAGCATCTTGCCCAAGATGTTCAGCGGTGGCCAAGCCAGATCTAGGACAAGGTCTCCTGGTTCCTAGTGCACTCCTTCCCTTCCTGCATGGGCTCTAGTCATCATCATCACCAAAGAGATAATGTACTTTCATTAGAGTTGCTTTCTCAAGTTCATCCTTTCCAAACTCACACTGAGATGACCCTGTTCCCTGAAGCCTGGAGGACAGAGTGGTCAGTGGGCCACTAACAATCTCCCTGGCTTCAGTTCCCTCTGGTGAAGGGAGAGGGCTGCAACTGGTGACTCTGAAGTTCTCCTTCCCCCCAGTTTTGCTCTGTAAGCTCTATTCAACATGGACTGGCTTGGGAGAGGTGGGTCTGGGGAAAATATTCACATGCAAGGTAACCTTGAATAAAAACCCTGGGCTGGCACAGCTGTCCAGCGTGACCAGTGTAAAGGTGACACTGTAACTAGACACACTTCACAGGCCAATGTGAGGGCTGCCTTATCCACGGGGCTTATTTAAATCAGCTGTTGCATTTCAGTAACAGAAGTCAAGGCTAGGTTGCTCTTCAAAAATGATAAAGGACATTAAAGGAAACAAAAAGAAAATCTCAAACAGATGATGAGATGAGAGGGCCTCTTTTGACACTTGGGTAATGTTTATGAAGGATCTTCCAAATCATCACCGGCAGGAAAAGAAACCTCCAGCGTTCTATTATGATAAGTTTAGGAAGACATTTAGCCCCCAGGGATACTCCTGGTCCTTCTTGCTCCCATACCACATGGTGAGAGTCTCTATGGCACCCTGCACAGTGAGTTATGATGGCTTATTTGGCCTCTCACCCTTCCATGTGATTGCAAGCTTCTTGAGAACAGGGAGCAGGGACTATGTCCTACTCATCTTTGGATCCCCAGGGCCTGGTGCATAGTAGGTGCTCAGTAAGTATCAAATAATCATCAGCATTTTCCATCAGCTGTCACATAGCAAAACACAGTCCAAATACTTTGTTGAAATGCACCTGAGTACTCCCTTCGGCAACACATATACTAAAACTGGAAACACAAATGACCAATAGCATTGGTTACAATGCCTTAAGCAACTCAGTTATCATATTCCTCATCTGCTCATTCTTCCCAACCCAGAGGAGCTACTGAAGGCCATCAGTCTTACTGGGTGCCACAGTGCCTGGCAATGCATAGGTATAAATATGACGAACTGCATGATACAGAATTGCTTAAATAATGGGGAGGAGATGGTATTAAGCTAGGGCTATCACTTGCATGTAATAAAACAGTGATAGTCACTAGTACAGTTCACCATATATTTTCCATTCTCATAAGCACATGGTAGAATTCTACTTCTAGTCACCTTTGAATTTAAGCGTAGCCATGTGACATCTTTCGGCCAACAACAAATCAGTGGAAGTTACATGGGCCATTTCTGGAGACAGAATGTGGTTCACCACATTATCCTTCTCTTTGCTATGGTTTGCCAGTGCTTTAAATGGCTAGTGCTCTGGCACCCTGGGTCCTAGAGTGACGATGATGTACAACATAGACTCCTACTGAGCTGCAATGGCCAGACAGTGAGGAGGGTGTTTTGGAGTTGTTTGTTACACAGCATAAATGATCCTACGCTGACTAATGCAAAGACTAGCCCAGGTACCTGGATTAAAACACATGATGCCATTTTCTGTTACAGGGGACAGATGCAGTCAGATTCTGACTTGGGGTTGGAGGCCTAAGCTTTGGGTTGCTAAGGCAGTTAAGCCCAGGAAAAGGTGCCCCATTTAGGCTTTTCTCTTTGACCTCCCATTCTTGCTTTCATATTGCTAAATGTCTTCTCATACTTGGAACAACCATCAAGTCTACAAATTACCTGTAAACAGCTACTGAAAAGGCACCAGTTTTGGGAAATGTACTTTGGGAGAATGGCCGTGCTCCCCACTCCAACACACACACACACACACACACACACGCACACAGAGTCAGCTAGCTGTGCTTCTACTGTAGTGTAACCTGGAATGCAGTTACAAAGTTGGGCAACACTGGGGAGCAAGATTCTCATGGGGTCACTATCCTGCCTTTTTTTTTTTTAAGTGAAAACACTGCATGCATGTGAAATGATACTCCACAGACTATTCACTCTCTTCTCTGCACAACCCCTCTGGGAGAATTCCTTTGTGGCTTAAAGTGCAGATGGTTTGCTTCCTGTCAGCACCACCCTCCTGTTCAGCACAGGTGGCCCCCTGCCCACCCATCCCACAAGCAGCAGCTCTTACTTAAAAAAGAAGCCAGTGGTACCAGCAGCAAAGAGGCCTTTGGGAAAAGCCAGTGCAGTAATTACTACCCTGTTACCACGGAAATAGAGATTTGCCTCTAAGGCTCCTTTTATGAGCTTTCAGATGAATGGAACTCTCACTCTCTCCTACTGTGTCTCCCTTTGCTGTCCACAAGCAGGAGAGAAGGGGGAGAGGGACAGAAGGGAAACGCAGTGAGGATCATGGATGTTGGGTGTTGTGCTGGAGGCATCTTCTTGTCCCAAAAAGACGAGTATAATGCAGAACTAAGAAAATGAGCAGGGGCACTCGTAGGTATAACAGGCAGTCAAAAGGGGAAGGCAAGGACAGTGAGGGAGGGAAGATGGGGGACAGAGAAAGAGATGGAGGCGAGAGAGAGATCAGCCAGCTGGTCAACCCAAGCAAGAAAAGATAAAGGGAGAAGGGAGGGGGGAAAGCAAGACAAAGTTCATTTCACTTAGGCTGGTAGGAAGCTCAGTGCTGAACTACCACTAAAATGTGCAACCGCAGAGGACCGTATGGTAAGTTTATCTGTATTCTTGGTTCTCTCCCTCTCTGACGTGTCATATTCTCACTTACTTCCCCACCCTCCACGGTCCTAATGCTTCACTGCTTTTACAATTGTTCTTCTAGTATATGTGGTTACTCTATGCTGTTATGGAAAGAAGAGGGCTTAATTACTAGTTAATTAATTAATATAAAGAAAAGAGGGGCACCTGGGTGGCTCAGTCAGTTAAGTGTCCAACTCTTGATTTCAGCTCAGGTCATGATCTCAGGGTTGTGGGATCAAGCCGAAGTCTGCTTGGGATTCTCCCTCTGCCTCTCCATCTGCCCCTCCCCCCACTCACACTCTAAATAAATAAATACAATCTTTTTCTTTTAAAAATTTTATTTATTCATTTGAGAAAGAGAGAGAGGGAGAGAGCACAAGCAGGGGGAGCGGCAGAGGGAGAGGGAGAAGCAGGCACCCCGCCAAGCAGGGAGCCCCAAATGGGGCTCGATCCCAGGACCCTGGCATCATGACCCAAGCTGAAGGCAGACGCTTAACTGACTGAGCCACCCAGGCGCCCCTAAAAAATAAAATCTTAAAAAAAAGAGAGAGAGAGAATCGTGGAGAGACAGAACCCAGATTGCTCCGAATGGCTTCCAGGACAGAGGAATACTCAGACTCTTTATCTTTGCTTGGTACCTTACAAGACACTTTCACCACCTTCACCTCGAGTATTCATCACAATGGTCCTGGGAGACAGGTGTGAGTACTGCCCTTATGTTATAGACAAAAACCTCAAAACTCAGAGAGTTAAGGGACTTGCGTGAGAGTGAGGACAGGAACCAGGGTCTCATGACTGCCAACCCCGCCTCTTCCTTTCACTCCACGGCTGCCTTTTGAAATGTAACTAGGTGATTTCTATAAAGTCCTGTCCAAAAGCACTTCCTACAATGATGGAAATGTTCTGTCTACGCTGTTGGGTAGGGTGGCCACAAACCACATGCGACTTGAAAGCCCTTGAAATGTGTGGCTAGTGTGACGAAGAAACCCAACTTTCAATTTTTGTTAATTTCACATTTCCGTGGCCACACTTCATTAGTGGCTCTTATATTAGGCAGTGCCGATCTATACTCTCTCACTCCCAGCACATGATTGTAGGGGAAATGGGGTTCAAATACTGACACCTAGAGATGGCATGAAGTGAAATTAGTGGTAAAAGAAGGAAAAATTCCCCCTTACCTTACTCGTGAAGAACTCACAATGCAGGGCAGACACAGAGGAGAGACAGCGAGTAGAGAGGGAGGGAGGATTGGGGGAGCTCCTTAAATTATGGTCCAGCCATGGAGGCTTGTTGATCCCTAAACTCTGGGTAGAGAAACTCCAGCAATGCCTCGGGGACCACAGAGTGGTTAGCCAGGGCCAGGAAAGGGAATTTTACAAATGACTGCAGAATCCCTGCAGATTCTGGGGGCCCCTGGATTTCTTGGATCACTAAAGGGAAGCATCGGTCCTCACCTGGGATCTTGAAATTGTGGATTCCTCCCCCTAGCCAACAACACAAGTTTAGAAGAGATCAGAATTTAAAAATGAGCACCACTGGTCCAAACCCGCAAGGAGGCCATGGAGTAAACTGGCTCAGTTTTTGTATAAGAAAGGGCCTTTTCCTTGAGGTCTGAGACCAGTGATGGGAAAAGGGGTGAGGGCAAGCCCATCTGCTGTGTCCAGGGGCCAAAAGCCTGGGATGGGGGGAGAGGAGTCATAAAATATCCCCCTTTCCCTCTTTTTTTTTTTTTTAAAGACTATTTATTTGAGAGAGAGCGCGAGAGAAAGAGAGTGAGCACGGGGAGGAGCAGAGGGAGAAGGAGAAGCAGGCTCCCTGCTGAGCTCGGAGCCTGACTTGGGACTCTATCTCAGGACCCTGAGATCATGACCTGAGCCGAAATCAAGAGTCAGATGCTCAAGGGGGCGCCTGGGTGGCTCAGTCAGTTAAGCATTCGCCTTCAGCTCGGATCATGATCCCAGGGTCCTGGGATTGAGTCCCGCATTGGGCTCCCTGCTCAGCAGGGAGCCTGCTTCTCCCTTTCCCTCTGCCTGCCACTCTCCCTGCTTGTGCTCTCAGGCTCTCTCTCTGTCAAATAAATAAATAAAATCTTAAAAAAAAAAAAAAAAAGAGTCGGACGCTCAATCCACTGAGCCATCCGGGTGCCCCGTGTGCTTGCATTTTTAGTGACTAGGGGCTCATTTAAAGAGAGGACACCAGGATAAGGGCCCAGAGCCAGGGAATGGAAGAATCTCTGCACTGAGGGTTCCCTAAAGAGGCAGTTACATGAGGTGGTTAGAGCATCAGCAGGGTCTGGCAGGCCTGGGTTTCAATTCCAGTTTGGACACCTGCCAGGTGTGTATGTAACCTGCCACATATTTACTGACCTGACCCTCTCAGGATACCACTGCTATGTCTATGAAACCAGGATGATACCTCCTCTCAAAGGCTCAGGGTTAGGAGGAAACAACATCATATCTGTAAGGTGCTTGGCACAGTTCCTGGCATATAGCAATCCATTGGGAAATGGTGACTATTACTGTTTTTATTTTCTGGTCTGTATTAGTTGTCTATCGCTGCTGTAACAAATTATTATAAACACGGTAGCAAAAAACAACACAAATGCACTATCAGATCTGTGAGGCAGAAATCCAAACTGAGTCTCATGGACTGAAAGCACGTGTGGTGGCAGGGCCGCACTCACTTGGGTGGCTCGAGGGGAGCGTCCGTTCCCTTTGCCTTTTCTCCTTTGGAGAGGCCACGGCCACGGGCACGCTTTGGCTGTGGCCCCACCCTCCGTCTTCAAGGCCAGCAGGGCAAGTGGGGTCCTTACAGCCCATCGCTCTGCCTCATCTCCCACCCACCTCTTCTACTTTTAAGGACCTGGTTATCACACTGGCCCACCAGGATAGTCCAGGCTAATCTCTCTATCCAAAGATCGGCTGATAAGCAACTGCAGTCCCTCCCGGCCATGTGGTGTAACATATCCACAGGTTCTGGGGGATTAGACTGTGGACCCTGTGGGGCCATTACCCTGTCTACCCTCCCTACCAGGGGCTTGGAAGGGAGGGCAAGGGATTGGTTCCCATTGGTGCTTCCTCTCATCTGCACACCCCAGCAGGGGCTCGGTTGAAGAAACACCTGGGTTGGGGACCTACTACCTGGTAAGGGCTCCCACGAATTTCATCTGCTGGCTGGGGACCTCTGGCCTGGATTCAACTCCTCTCTGCAGGTCAGGCCTGAATTGGTGAATACACTGCTTGGTGCCAGGAGGCCGCCTTGTTGCATACAAATCACAAAGCCCAGCAGTGCCCTGGGCTCTTGGACATCTTGTGGCACTCCCGGTGAGGAGGAGGATTGGGCTTGGCAGGCTGGTGAAATACCAGGTTGCACAGTTACATCCTCACACCGTGGGACTCTCAATTCAAGCTGAAACTGGGACAGCTCTGAGCACCAGGGTCTGGGCCCCAACCACAGACGGTAAAGCTTGTACAGTGACTCTGAATCCTCATTTTCAAAGTGCAATCTCAATACCTAAAACATTCAGAGCTTGGAGGGCAATGAAAACCCTGTAACAAGAAGGAACAGAAACACTTTCCTGCTTGGTTTCTTGGCATGACATCAGAGGGCCCCTGTCATTTGGTTCAAGTCTCAGGCTGACGTTTTACCGCACTGCATTCTCGCTGTGCTATTTTTATTACCACTTCAGTTAATAAGGGCCACTGGAGGTCAATAAATATTCTAATGGTGTAGAAGAAAGTAACCAAGTCATTCCAAAGCCCTCCTCCCGACCTAACTGTGCACGACGGGCCTGATTTCTGTCCTTGTGCCCACAGTGACACTTGCATGACCGGGGGACGCCATTTAGAAGCAGCCTGGAACTGCACGTCGGTGACGTCAGCAAGGGCTGCAAACAGCAGGGCAGTGCTGTGGAGGGACAGAGAGAGCTCCTTGGGAATGGAAGCTTTCCCAGACCTGAGCTTTACACTTTGAAAGCACTCAGCTCTCAGGAGTTCAAGAACTTTTGATGGGTCCTGAAGGGACAGCATGCAGGAACTGGCAGGAGTTTAGCAAACCATCTGACGGTCTGTGAGGCCGGCCTCCTGGCTCCCCGGGGCACTCCATGCCAAACCTCTCTGTATTTGCCTGTTATCTGGGGCCAGCGACTTGGAACAAGCCACCTCCGTTTGTCCCTTTTGATCCTGCCCCCTCAGCTGGCTGGCTCTAGTTCGCTGGAAGGGGCCACTGATGACTATCAGGTAAAAACTGGAGCCCAGGGGTGGCAATCCCGAAGAGTGACAGCAGATCAAGGGCAGACTTGGCATTGTGGATTGACTATCATCCTTTCTTATTTCTCAGACGCTGGCTGGTGACATACAGGACTCTCAGACTGACATGGTCCCTATCTCCCAGGCTCCAAAGGTACCTATTCCTATCAATTCCTTTTAATAGCCCTGAAGATATCCCAGCCACATCCTGTTGCTAACAGCCACGGTTTGTGTGCTAGGTCAGCGTCCTTTGGGGCCTTCCCCTGGAAGAGCTCTAGCTCCTGAGCTGCACCGCTGAGGTTAATGATTTTCCTGTGGGTATGGTGAGGTGATCTGCTCTCTTACGCTCCTCTTCTCTTGGCCAATGTCTAACCAGGCCTCATCCCTCAGTACTTTTCCTATTTCCTTCGTAGCACGCATGCAGTCTGCGGCCTATGCGTGAACCCTAAGGACTGGGCTGTCTTTTTATAAAGAACTTCCGGGAAATATCTCAGCTCTGGGACCTTCTTTTTTCAGCTTAAAAGGGAAGAATTCTGGAAAGGTGCTGCATTTTTTTGTCGGTATTTTTTTCACTTGTCTAATTTAAATAATTTAAAGAACATATTTCTCATTATAGGGACAAGAATAGGATTACCTTGTCTGCAGCCATTTGCATACTACCTTTAAAAAAAAAATACCTGCACACCATCTGTGATATTCTCCTTTGATATTTCACATTAAATTGTCTCAAACCAACACTATTCTTTACCTGAAACAATATTTGTAAAATCTTGGGTTTGATGTACTAGTTATACATTTTTTTAATATTACAATTAAAATGTAAAAGAAATATTTCCCTGTCTACTATCTAAAATTATTTCCGGGCGCCTGGGTGGCTCAGTCGTTAAGCGTCTGCCTTCAGCTCAGGTCATGATCCCAGGATCCTGGGATCGAGCCCCGCATCGGGCTCCCTGCTCGGTGGGAAGCCTGCTTCTCCCTCTCCCACTCCCCCTGCTTGTGTTCCCTCTCTTGCTATGTCTCTCTGTCAAATAAATAAATAAAATCTTAAAAAAAAAAAAATAAAATAAAATAATTTCCTATACCACTAATGTTAGCCTCCCACTTTGGGAAATACTCATCTAGAATATAATAGTTTTTGGAAGAGATTTGCATGAAGAACTTTACAGCAACAAATCTACTACAATTTCAACTTAGCCAAAGATGAAGCATTTCTATGGTCTGTTTACAGTAACTTTAGAGATGAATGAAGTTTAACATATTCTAGAACAATGGAAAATATCTCACTGCCTACAGATCAAAACTTGTATGAAATAGGAGATTTATAAGCATTATTAGATCCTAACTTAAAAAAAAAAAAAAGCCACCTGAATTCTACCTTTAAAAGCTGGTCAGTTATCCTTTCAGTCTTAAATGATCACATCTGAGCATTCCAGTCTTGGGAGAACCAGAAGACATTGCTGTCCAGTTGGTCCCATCAAAGAGGCTGAGCTGGACAACATAACAAACACTATCCATCTTTCCAGCCCCCACCCCCAGTCCTCCACCTCCAAAAGCAGGAACAAGCTCAGCTGTGATCTATAATAATTCCATTAACCCTGCAATGAAGCATTAAATTAAACTGCCTAGCACAGATTCTTCTTTTGCTACAAGGGAAAATGTACCTTGTAAAGCCTGAATTTCATGCTAATAGATTAACTAACCAGCTACATGTTTACAGGAGAATACAAATAAGCAAAATAACTAGGCAAATTGTGAAATCTCCAGTGGGGGTGTTACAACAACGGACTTTCTCCCTGATAATATTTCCTCTGAAGAGTTTAGTTATAGAGCGTTCCAGCCTTAGAAAGAGCAGTTCTCCGGGGCGCCTGGGTGTCTCAGGGCTTAAGTGTCTTTCTCTCAGGTCATGATCTCAGGGTTGTGAGATCGAGCCCCATGTTGGGCTCCACCCTGGGCGTGCAGCCTGCTTGAGATTCTCCCTCTCCCTCTGCCTCTGCCCCTCCCCACCCTCCCTCTCTAAAAAAAATAAAAATAAAAATAAATAAAAAATTAAAAAAGAGGGGCGCCTGGGTAGCTCAGACGATTAAGCGTCTGCCTTCGGCTCAGGTCATGATCCTCGGGTCCTGGGATCGAGCCCCGCATCGGGCTCCCTGCTCTGCGGGAAGCCTGCTTCTCCCTCTCCCTCTGCCTGCCGCTCCCCCTGCTTGTACTCTCTCTCTCTCTGTCAAATAAAAAACAAAAAAATCTTAAAAAAAAATTTAAAAAGAGCAGTCTTAAAAAAAAGAAAGAGGAGTTCTTAAGTGGTTCACCTTTCTATGGAATTCTCAAACCAATACTTTTAAACAAATTAATTACAGGAAGAAAGCTAACTTGAGCTGACACTGTGGTGAAGAGCCTTTGTCACCTCTGGCATAAATCACCACCCTGGGCCCTGGGAGACTCTGAGAAGGGCAAATTCAAGTTCGTGGCAGAGCCTGGGCCAGCTTCCAGGTTTCTGACAACTGATTCAGTGTTCTCTACACCAGCACAGGCTTCTCAGTCTTCCCAGAGAAAAGATGAAGATTCCTCTTGAGCAAATGCCATTCCTGGGGGTAACTTCAGCGTGCCCTAGTTCTCTTAAGCCAGAGAACCACAGACATCACTTAGCTCTTTGTAAAAACTATATCCAGCTAAGAGAACAGCAAGAAGCTGGCTTTGTGCTGCAAATATGTGGCTTTCTGGCCCATGAGGATTAGCACCCAAAAATGTATGGTGACTTCAAGCACACACATCTAAATTCCATGTTCTGTCTCATCAACACACATGGGGAAAGAGGTCAAGTATACCAGCAAAATAATTCAACGGTCAGATCATTAAAGGGTATTGAAATCTAGAAATACAGCACATCAGAGCTGGAAGGGATCTGGAAAATCATATAGTCTGAACCCCTTCTTTAATAGATTGCTCAAGGCCATAGAATCCGTTTGTGCCAGAGTAAGGATTACCCAAGAGCCCTCCAGACTGTAATGTTCTCTGAAGCTCTTTTCATCTCTGACGTGGGCTGTAATGAAGACCGGTCAAGTGCTGTCATGTCAGGTCCTCAGCATGTGCTATATAAACTACATCCTTAAGCCTTGCTTCCCAGTGCCAGGCCACAGGAGACCCACAGTGAAGCCTCCTCAGCCAAGGCCAGGAGCACTCCCTTGGGCACCCAGGCCTTCTGTGCATCACCAGGGACTGTGTTCCCAAGTCCAGTACCTAGAAAGCTGGCTAACAGAGGAAGTAAAGCAGATCCCTGGGGCCCGGGGAATCGACAAAGATACAGTAGCAACAGTCAAAACAACATCCCAAATTACGCAAGCCCGAACTCCCTCTACTCTTGCTGTCAGAAGCGCCACCCTAACCAGAAGCAGGACTCAGGAACCCTTTGGCAGCACTCTCCTACCTGCTGAGCCAGCTCCTGACCCCAGGCGTGGCGTCAGGCCTCTCACCCCTTGCGCGGGTCACGGCAGTGCCCGTCGTTCTCAATATCATACCCTCACTTCTCAGGCCACTCTGAAATGAGTTCTGCACCTGGTCAGTCTCAAGTGGAGCAAACTTACCTGTCAGCATCGCCAAGGCCCAGGGAGGTATTTCTTTGCAGGGTCTCCCGCACCACAGCCATCCCATCAGGGAGCCGGTTCAGGCGACGAGTGTAGAGGCCAAGTCCACCATCGGTCATGTACCTTCAACAGGAGCAGAGGATGATGCAAAAATACGGTCAAGAGCAATTCATGTACAGTCTTGTTGTTCACATCTAGGAGCCCTGCATGGCCATCTCGTGCTCTAAGGGGGAAGGAACTGAGGCTTTCCCGAGGCTCTGTCACTAATCACAGCCCAGGGATAACTCCGCTGTTAATTCAACCCAAAGGATCACCCACTTGCTAGCAAAAATAGAACTCGGCTTAATTAACCCAAACTCACAGGAATCTATGAAGCAGAAGGGAACTAGTGAATAACACTAACTGTCAGATATATTCATGACATTCTTTTTAATTTGGCAATTATACAAGCAGGTGTTTTACCTAAGTAATGTGAGTGGAACTGACAATCATTAGCAAAGCATAGGGAAAAAAATATGACAGAACAGTGCAATGGAGAAAGTAGGCAAGCTTTTAAAAGAGGATGGAAAGGAAAGACAGAGGACAGATGAGCCACCGTTGTCATCACGGGCAAGTTGCTTCTCTGGGTCCTGGGTCTTTCATCTGAACTATGGGAATATCACAGCCTTCCTGCATCCTCAAGGCAGACATGAGAATTAGCCAGATAAGGCATATGAAGGTGCTCTGCAATTTGTGTAAGACCATATACACGGAAGACATTATTAGGGGTGTCATTAAGTATCTACAATGGTGAATTTCACCTTTGATATCGATGCTTTAAGAGGGTTGTCACAAAACTCTCCAAACAACACTCACACTAATTTACTCTTGCAGATTTCTTGGTGAGTCCACAAAGCTATCTTCCAATGGAGTCGGTGTTACCAGGGGAGGGGGTACCCCTGCAGCTTCTGTATAGATAGCCATCCGTTACCCAGACCAGTCCCTGAGAGCTTCGCCACCAGCAGGGGGTAGTTCAGGTACAAAGCAGCTTTACCTCATCTACCCTCCTTCCAAAATCCTCCTTCCAAAATCCCATAAGGGAGACTGCTTGTGCCATCACCCCCAGCTTCAGAGGAGGACAGGAAGGCAAGACAAAAGTTGGGCAGAGCAAGAAACCAAACTCGGTTCCCTTGAATTCTCACACGGGCGCCATCAGATAGACCTGCAAGGTGTCTGAAGATGCAGGTGTCTCACATTTCAAGTGAAATGACATTTATTTATTTATTTATTTAAAAGATTTTATTTATTTATTTGACAGAGAGAGACACAGCGAGAGAGGGAACATAAGCAGGGGGAGCGGGAGAGGGAGAAGCAGGCCCCCCGCCGAGCAGGGAGCCCGATGCGGGGCTCGATCCCAGGACCCTGAGATCACGACCTGAGCCGAAGGCAGAAGCCCAATGACTGAGCCACCCAGGCGCCCCTGAAATGACATTTACTAAGAAGACCCATGAGTGGTGATTTTCCTGAGACAGTCCGCTGAGCTACATCACACAAAATGTTTCACTGCATTTAGTATTTTAGCTTTAGAATATATGAAGTAGATTTTGAGGGTTGTCAATTCTGGACTTTCTTCTACTTCGAGTTTGGGTCCTTTCTGGGATATATCCTTAGAAAGATGGAATTACAGGATGCTGTGGAGGTTGCCCATGACCAGTACGTTTCAGTTAGGGGCAGAGAAGACAGTTCTCACTGGCGCATCTGGGGTAAGAAGAAGTTTCCATATGCGTCAAAAGAATTCTCCTTTAGGGCAGCTTCCAGGACACCACATCTAAACGGAACTTCTCTGATGTCCCCTCCCGCCCCTCATGACATTAATGATCAGAGGCAATGCAATGCCAACATGATGTAAAATCTGTTGGAGCAGTCAAACCAATTGGTTGTGGTTGTACCAACAAAATGACAACAGATGAGACTGAGTTTTTCACTCCACTGTGTCATATGAAAAACAAAGCAAAGGGGCGCCTGGGTGGCTCAGTCTTTAAGCACCTGCCTTCAGCTCAGGTTATGGTCCCAGGGTCCTGGGATCGAGCCCCGCATCGGGCTCCCTGCTCGGCGGGAAGCCTGCTTCTCCCTCTCCCACTCCCCCTGCTTGTGTTCCCCACTCTCTCTCTGTCTCTATCTGTCAAATAAATAAATAAAATCTTAAAAAAAAAAACAAAAAAACCCAAAGCAAACACTGTAAATATACTAAAAACCACTGCATTATATACTTTAAAAGGGTGAATTTTATGAATTGTATCTCAATAAAACAACAAAAAAGAGGGATTACAGCTACAGTTCAATAATTATTTGTGTAATTACTTTTTAGTGCTTATCTCCTACACTCTATGGTAAATTCCTTGAGGGCAAGGGCTATTTGTACTTTGTTGAAATCTATATCCCATGTGCCTGACACATACTAAGTGCTCATGACAAATTGTTTGTGTTGCATGAAGACCAAAGACACAGGCATAGAATGGGGTTTAGCAAAAACTTTTGGGGAGGACACCGATTACAGGTTTGCTTTCCTCTTTTTATTTTTTAAAGATTTTATTTTTTTAAGTAATCTCTACATCCAACCTGGGGGTCAAACTCACAACCCAAGATAAAGAGTTGCATGTTCCACCGAACGAGCCAGCCAGGTGCCCCTTCCTCTTTTTTTTTTTTTAAATCAATTCTTTTTTTCTTTTGAAAGTTTATTTATTTATTTATTTATTTGGTAATCTCTACCCCCAGTGTGGGGCTCGAACTCACAACCCTGAGATCAAGAGTTGCAGGCACCACTGACTGAGCCAGCTAGGCGCCCCACGTTTTCCTCCCTCTTAATTGCCGGCAAACATGACACCTAAGATATATGGAAAGGCAAACTGAACTGTTTATCTGCCGGTCTACCCACCCATCTGTCTACCCAACCACCCACCCATTCGGTGTAACCCAGGTTCCAGTGGTGGGCTCCGTGTACGTATCCTACAGCCAGCACGAGGAGAAAAAAGCACCCACCTAGATCAAAATGCAGTGACTTCGCCAGAGGCTGGAGTTTCTAGCTCAAATGTCCTTTCAAGGAGAATTCAGGGGAAGCTCTTCAAAACACAATCTGCTGCACCATTAAGCAAGGCAGTTAATTTTGATTTTAGCAAAGCCCACCCAGCCATATACACGAAAACTTTTCAACTGCGGGGATCTTGTCAAAGGACAAACAAACTCATTTTCGCATTCATTTCCCTGCTGGATTTTTATAGCTGGTGAAACAACACTCAGAGTTGGGCAATTACACGCACCCAGGCGTGTAGACAAGGCCCCCAGGTACACAGCATCCGCCTTCTGCAGAGGCGCGGGGCAGGGCCTGGTCCACAGACGAATGCTGAGACGTGCTGCAGCCCCCAACCCACTAACACCCGAGCACGACGTGGTTCTGTCAAAAATGAAAACCCACAGCGGTGGGAGGGCCCTGGAGAGATGGGACTGCATGTGTTACCTCGGTCTATCGACTGCTACGGGGAATTCTGATTTCGTTCAGGCCGAGAGGAAAGGCAAGATAAATCAGATCCTCTGCCTTCGCAAATGGCACAGAGAACTAAAGAGCCTGGGAGTTGAATGCAACTAATCTGACTGTGACCCAGCTTTGCTGCAAATCTATTTCATTTTTTTAAAAAATATTTTATTTATTTGAGAGAGAGAGAGAGAGAGAAACAGCATGAGAGGGAAGAAGGTCAGAGCGTGAAGCAGTCTTCCTGCTGAGCAAGGAGCCCAATGTGGGGCTAGATCCCAGGACCCTGGGATCATGACCTGAGCCAAAGGCAGACACCTAACAACTGAGCCACCCAGGTGCCCCGCAAATCTATTTCATTCACTGTGTGTGAGAGGGGTGAGGGTAAGGGATTGGGGGTGGGGTGGGGAGAAATGGTGAGGAAATGGGGAATTTACATCTTTTCCCAGACATTTGTAAAAACACATATCCGATCATATATAGTTTTTATAACATTCTTAAAAATAAGTTCTATTTTATGTCCTCTCACTAGGAGACAGCTGTCACTACAACCAGGCTCACACTCAACAATCTAATGTAAAATATTTATTTTTAAATTATTACCCACTGATTCCAACAGCCTCATTTACAAAACGCTCCCTATATGTTTTTAAATAACTCTTCTACTCTCAATGAAAAATAAAATTTTGGTTTGATCCAGATTTGTGTAGGAACTAGCTACTGAATATATTAATATAGACTGCCTTCATCAAGTTAATCCCTTAAGAAAGCTAATTTACAGGTGAAGCAGTCACTGGTGCGTCCATCTGAATCAGCGGCCCTTGTCCAGCAGGGCCGAGAAGGCTTGTGTTCTGGATGGTGGGGGTGGGGGCAGGGGAGCCATGGCCATGCCCCATCTTTGGGAGCTTTAGCAAGGCTCACACAGGGTAGCTTGAGGTCACAAGAAAGGAAGCAGCAGATCCAGGGACTGGATCCTCTAGCACCAACACTGTAGGGTTCCTTCTCCCTGGGGAAATAAATAACTAGTGCTGGAGCCTAATGATGTGCCAGTAACATCCTAATGTTTGCTTGGTGGGGTCCTGACTAAGCCACCAAGCCGCTCAACAATTTCCACATCACCGTCTCAAGTTCTGCAGTGATGGGTGCAGGGGCCCTGCCTCCGCCTTCCACAGCCTCCCTGGAGGCCCCCCAATGGAGGCTGGGCTAACGACACAAGGTGTGTGTGTGCGGTGGGGGGCGTTTCTTTTCAAGGCTGGGGCACCATGGGCTGGCCCACGAGCATAAGAGTTAGCATCAGGGCTCTCTTGTCAGAAAGACCTGGGTTCAAATGTCTCCTCTGCCCCTTGCCGGCTCGGGGACCTTGGGTGCATCATTATTAATAAGAACTAATGGTTATGGAGGCTACCTGGGTACTGTGCTAAGTGCTACCCATAAGTCATGACACGTACCTTCAAGGCTCTCATCAAGTGTATTATCTGTTTTTCAGATGAGGACAATGAAATTGTGGTCAGGATCACAGTGCAGGTAGGTGGGTTCAAACCCCAGCTTTGTGTCACACTTTTTGGTGTAATTCCTTTGAGTTTCATTTCCTCAGCTACAGGGTGGGCAAAACTACAGGTTAACCTCACGGGGCTGCAGTGGGCACGGCCCTATACAAAGCCCAGGGCCTGGGAGCACTTCAAACGTGTTAGCTGCTGTGACCATCAGCAGTGACTGCCCATATCACAGAGCAGTGACTGTGCGTCCCCTCCTCACTTTTTAATCGCACAACTAGTAGGTACCAGGCTCTGTACTAGGCTGGGGTTACAGGGGTGGAAAGACCTAGTTCCTGCCCTGGTGAAGCTCAAAATCTACAGGGGACTCCGACATTGAACAGATAATTCCACTACGACATGAAGAGCGTGAGTATTGCAGATGGATGTAGGACAGGCTCAGAGCACCCTGGGGGAGAGTCATAGAGGAGCTATGTAAGCTGACCTTTAAAGGGTGCATAGGAGTTTGCCAGCCACAGGAGAAGGATCCGTCTAGGCACATGGGTATCACGTACAAACAAAGGGAGAAATGGAGAGGAAGGTTCAGTTAGGAGGATGGGAAGTAGATCACTGTGGCTAGAGCAGCAGGAATAGACAGGAGCCAGGTGGCACGGGGACCGGGGCTCACTTGGGGAGCCAGGTGGGTTGAGACCTCTGACTTTGAGCCAGGGAAGCTAGCTACAAAGGTACTAAGCAAATGACTAACAGGCTCTGGTTTTTGTGTCAAAGAGAACCCTGACATTTCAAGACTTCTATCATTTAATACTCCAGTTGGGGTGAGCATTTTTTCATCAGAAATTCCTTCTATGGACTTTTCAAAATGCACCACTTGTCTGAATCCTCTCTGTGTCATCTCAGACCTTTGGGGGAATGACCAGACTTGTAGGGTAGACTCACCATCCCTCAGGCCAGGAGAGATCTGTGAACACCACATGCCTATTATGAAGAACTTCCTAGACAAAATAGGTGCATTCTATGTAACTGACACTAGCTATGAAAAAGCTTTGGAATCTAATAGGACCTGTTAGAACAAATACACCAGATTTTGAATCCAACGTTTCGCCAATAGATCTCTTCTTTAAACGTAATGAGACAACAATGTGAAACAAGTGAAACTGGCTTTGTGAATCACCTCCAGAAGGAGGGGAAGGTGGCTCCTCGTGCCCAGAGTTCACAGTTCAACGTAGCCTGTGTTAGTAACACAAACTGACTTCCACTAATTGCAAAAGAAATCACCTTCTGTCAAGGACTGGGGGAGCGGGGAGTGGACGGGAAGGGAAGAAATACATACTGACCTCATCAGTCTCCGTGCATGTCTAATAGAGCATGGCATGAAAAGACAAAGCAGAACAACAACAGAAACACTCAAATGCAAGAAATGAAAGTAGTACAAAACGGGGGGTGGGGGGTGGGAATCAAGCCTAGGTGATTCTTTTTTCTTCAAAGCCATGTCAACCTGTCTATATGTTTTGGATAAACTTTTGATTTAAATGTGAAGATAGCAAAGAAAATGGAATACAAGAAAAAACATATATATACACACACACATACATGTATAATTCCTTGCCAATAGCAATATAACTAGATGAGCATATATGTCAACACATACTTTGTTGCATACGGTTAAAGGAAAATGCTGTGGGCTGATGAAAAGTACCTGCAGATGAGCATCTCCCCAGTGTCCAGGACCCCAACAACATATGTTTTCCCCAGCACCCCTCTGCCTCACAGCAATGCTGTGCAGCATGTACTCTCTAGGTTTATTAGCATGTAAATTGAGTTTCTGGACAAACCTGTACAAGGATGCCTTTAGTTTAGGGCCTCTTAGAAGTCAGATGAATGAACTTCACTGGGTCACAGAAGGACAAACCGACAAGCCAGTCTAACAAAGCTGCCTACACCCTTTTGAAGAAAGCTGATCTCTAGGACCCAAAAGAAGCTGTTCCATTTGACTTAAGGGAAGAAGGGAAAGCATTTGCATGCAAAAATAGGATGCGGGGGAGGGGAGTGGGTTTAAATTTTCAGGGCTAATTTTAAAACTGTAGTATTAAAATTTAAGCAAAGACTTAAGATTCTACTAAGAAAACATTTGGAAACCACTCCGTCCTCAAAGTTTTTAGGCACCAAAGCTGAGGCAAATGTGGTATATTTCATGTATCCACCACCACCCTACTCACACCCTCCACCCCAATGACAACTACAGAGACACATCACCGAGTGACTCTAATACCCACCTCATGGCAATCTTTAATATTTTATTATTCTTCTATTTTTTAAAGATTTAAAAATTTTTAAGTCATCTCTACACCCAACATGGGGCTTGAACTTACAACCCTGAGATCAAGAGTCGCATGCTCTCCTGACCGAGTCAGCCAGGCACCCCTATCTTTAATATTTTAAAATCAAATAAAGGTGAGCTCTAATCAAAGCACATGGTGCAGCTTCTTCTCTATTATGGGTCATCTCAAACTACCACACAAGGAAACAAGGCCAACAGCCACCTTTGGAGAAAGTCTAAGGTTTGCATGTCCTTCTCAGTTAGGGTTCTCTGCAACAACAGGACTTTATAATTAATCTGGGCTAGACAACACAAGTAATCCAGAAGCATTTCTTTGGCTTTCATGGCTTTTGGGGAACTCCTCCAATGACTCTGCTGGCAAAGACAAAGGGGAGATGTGGACCCAGAAAATCCAAGCCATTTCCTGCCTTTCTACTTGATAGAGAGTTGGGGTACCTTTTAGCACCGTTCCCCACGGGAATGTGTTGTATGCCTGCTGGCTCTTCAGGACATCACCAAGATGGTACATCCGTCTTTTTAGGAGGATGTGGGAGTTCACTTCTCATCTCCAGCAGAATCTTGCCTTATTCATTCAAGCCTGGTGCAGCCACCCGACGCCGTATCATGAGCCACCTTGGCTCAGAGCACAGAACACGGCCATGAGCCGCCAACTGGGAATCCCCACAGCTCAACGGGCGCTAGCCCCTTCCCTGGCTTGTCTGCATTTCACTTCCATTGCACCGAGTCCTGGCTGTAAGGCGAGCCGGATGACTGGGCAGACCCGGCTGATCCTGATACTCTGATCCCGGCTGCGGCAGGAAGTCAAGCTTGCTGCAGAAGTAAGCCGGGCTCCAGAGGCCTGGAGTCTGCTCTGGCTGGCCTAGTCACCAGAGCATGCCTCTCTGGGGAGCACTATGAAGATGTTGCTAAGCTAGTCAGACAGGAGCTCAGCTTCAGCAGGCCACGGGGACAGAGGAAGGAGCAGGAAAAGGCAGGCCTGAGTAAAGGAGGAGACAAAGGGTCCCAGGGGTCCCCTTTAAGCCTCACCAGAGGAAATGGGTACCACAGATTTTATTTCCTAAAGCTAGGTGCTGCAAAGCTGCTGGAAGAGAACAGAAGGCACAGTGGGGAGGTTCTTGCAACAAAACTCAACACACGCCTCGAGACCCCACTTGCCACTCATAATAGGGGCCATGGACCAGCAGCTTCACTGTCACCTGGCAACTTTTAAGAACTGCAGTATCCCAGACCTCCTGAATCAGACTCCCCAGGTTCAGTGAGACCCCCAGGTGGTTCTACTGCACATTACAGAATGGGAAGCACTGGTCTCAGGCAGCGGTCTCTGCAGTGAGGAACATAAGACGACCGACCCATAGGAGCAAAAACTAAGGTGCTTCTATTTGTATGTGTTTCTTATCATGTCCCTTTTAATTCCTATGTTTTGTGCAGGTTTTATACTGTATGCAATATTTCAGTGACGTGAACATACATTTTAAAAACAAACACAATAGATAATGCAGGAACAAGCTCTTTTTTTTACACAATCAAAAACAGGTTCGAGACCACGATCCAAAGCAGAAATTCCTAAATCTTACATTATGGACCCCAATCTTACATATGTGTAAAATGTGCACCCAGTTGAGTCAGCTCAAAGGCCC
Organism: Phoca vitulina; assembly: GCF_004348235.1. Lineage (NCBI taxonomy): Eukaryota > Metazoa > Chordata > Mammalia > Carnivora > Phocidae > Phoca > Phoca vitulina. Next base: position 1,304,200 of record NW_022589719.1, on the reverse strand, counting down.
CTGCCAGGCCCCATGTGAGCAGTCCCTCTGACTTAGCGCAGAAGGGGATCCTGGCTGAAGCAGTCCCTTTAGCATATTCTGCAAGTTTTCACATAGCAAGACTTCTGTGTTTGCTATCAACTGACTCAGCAGGGGCACGTGGCATGGCTGTAACTCACACGTCACCCTGAATCTTAGCACACGGACTCGAGCTCACCACTGCCGTGGGTTTGTGCTTGCTCTCACCAAACTCCTAGCAGGAGTGATTCATTAAGTGGGAAAATGCTTGCAGGGTGAAAAACATGCTGCCAAGATCCTTGTGTCTTCTGCAAAATGCAGTGTGAATATTCACAGGTTCCACAAAATTCATCTAGCATGAATTTCCAGAGCATTTTGGTTTAGCTTACCTAAAGCTAACACGTATAAATGCTGACACGTATAAACTCCATAAACATTTTAAAGTAAAAAAATCCATAATTTGCTAATAAAATACATTCGATCCCACAGAGAGCCAGGGATTGTAACAGTGGATTTGTCACCCCTATTTAAGTAAATACACATATGTAAAATTTTCACTATAATCCCTAACGATGCTTGTTTAAAATGGGAGTTGGCAGGGCATCTTTCTGAAGAAAGGCTGCACACTTTGGAAATCTGACAGTCCCCTGTGTCTGGAATCTGGTCTGGCCTGAATTATCTTTATTGTGGTGCAACTGTCAGTGTGGGATTGCAGCAAGTATTTCTAGCACTGGCAGGAAGCTTTTTGTCCACCTACTGAAAGATGAAACACATTCTCACACACAGGAGACAGTCCTCTAGACAAAGCCCCTTTAAGCTCTTTCTTGGAACGAAACAGATGGTGAGAGGAGACTGACTTATATCCAGGAATTCTCCAACCTTAAAATACACCTGAATCATCTGGGGACCTTAAGACAATGCAGATTCCAAGGCCCCAGCTTCACAGATGCAGGACGTCATTCGTGGGACCCAAACCTTGCATTTTTAAAATTTTTTTTTAAAGATTTTATTTATTTATTTCACAGAGTGATAGCGAGAGCAGGAACACAAGCAGGGGGAGTGGGAGAGGGAGAAGCAGGCTTCCCGCCGAGCAGGGAGCCCGATGCAGGGCTCTATCCCAGGACCCTGGGATCATGACCTGAGCTGAAGGCAGACACTTAATGACTGAGCCACCCAGGCGCCCCAAGACTTTTTTTTTTAAAGAACATTTTGCGGTTTACAGAGACCTTGCACAGAAAGCAGAGTTCCACAAACCCCCTTTCCTCTGCCACCACTTTCCCTATTATTAACACTTTATATTAGTGTGGTCCACTTGTTATAACTGCGTTGTTTTTTTTTGGACATCTGAGTTATTCCAATGGCACTAATACAGCTGGAGGTGCTCACGGTGACACCGCACAAAGTAAACCTCTTAATGCGTCACTTGTTATAACTGATGCACCAATACTGATGGATTATTATTAACCAAACTCCAGAGTTTGCATTAGGGCCCACTCTGTGTTGTATAGTTCTATAGGCTTTGACAAACACATATCATGTATCCTCCATTATGGTATCATACAAGAATAGTGTTACTGCCCCCCAGTGTCCCGTGTTCCCCTATTCATCCCTTCCCCCGAACCTGCATTTTTAACAGATATGTAAGTAATTCTCCTGCAGGTAGTCAGGGTCAGACAGTGAGAAATGCTGCCTTAAACCTTGAGGCTTGGACGGAGGGAACTGTGAGCTAGACGGGCCTCAGTTTCCCTAAGAGTTAAAGAGTCACTCACTGCAATGTGACTACAGTATAATCGTAATTTACATTTCAAATCCTCCTAATAACTAGTCGGACCCTCAATATTAAGGGGACAGTGTCCATGTTAACAGTACCTGGTCCCTGATGGCCACTCCATGTCAGATCAAAGCTTGATAAGAGTTGTTAGAACTCCAAGCCTCTACTGAAGTACCAATTAACTCCTGGCCTTGGACTTACAGGTCTGCGTAACTGTGTAACTGTGGAAGCCCAGGCTGGGAGGGGACGTGAGAGGACAGTACCAGGCATGCTGAATACAGGGGATCACGGGCAATATGTGGGTTATGGGAGGTGCCATAATCCCATGCCCCTACCCTGCAAAGCCTTCTGCTTTGCCTAAAGAATCCTTCCCCCCAGGCACTTCTTATACATGGAGGCACGCCTGCGAATCCTTTGGACACTGCTATATTTTATCATTCTTACGATTTCTTTTTTCTTTTTTTATCTTTTTTTAAAGATTTTTTTTATTTATTTGACAGAGAGAGACACAGCGAGAGAGGGAACACAAGCAGGGGGAGTGGGAGAGGGAGAAGCAGGCTTCCCACGGAGCAGGGAGCCCGATGCGGGGCTCGATCCCAGGACCCTGGGATCAAGACCTGAGCCGAAGGCAGACGCTTAACGACTGAGCCACCCAGGTGCCCCTCTTTTTTCTTTTTTAAAGATGTATTTGAGAGAGAGAGAGAGAGAGCGCGCGCGCTTGCACATGAGCAGGGGGTGGGGCAGAGGGAGAGAATCTCAGGCAGACTCCTGGCTGAGTGTGGAGTCCAACATGGGGCTTGATCTCACGACCCTGAGATCGTGACCTGAGCCGAAATTAAGAGTTGGACACTTATCCGACTGAGCCACCCAGGCGCCCCATCATTCTTGTGATTTCTGATATGACTCCCCAACCCCGAAGTGCTCTACGATGCAAGTTCACTTTTCACATTAGGTCAGAGGCATTTATGTTGGCATTCGGGATTGTGTGATCCCTTCTGAAGATGACTAGAACCTCAGGGCGGAATCAGACATCCAGTGTCTCCTTCTCTTCTGGTTTCACGAGACAGCCCCAGGTCATAACCACAGTCATTACCAGACCAGGGAGAGGCCAGCTGGCGCTTTGGTTCAGGTCCGCGCAAGTTTTGCCCTGTTTTATCTAGCCTGCAGCTGAAAGCAATGTCAGGGTGCCCTGAGAATAGACGGAGGAAGAAAGTAACCAACTTGTCAGTGGGAGACAGACCCCTTCTGCAGATGGAGGCATGAAGCAAGCCTGGGGAACGCCACCCAACATCCGCAAACAACTTGGTTTCTGGCAGCAGCTGGGGGCTGCAGGAAGCACTGCACCCAAGTCCTGTGCAGGCTCTTGGTCTAGAGATGGCCCCCATTTTGTGGTGTTGGCCTGTGTGAGACACATTTAGGCAGCCCCCACTGCAAGGCAGGCCCTGGCCTGGGTGCTAGGGATGGGAGAATCACACTTGGTCCTTGGCCCCGAGGGGCTGAGTGCAGACATGCGGATGTTTGCATGGGGTTCAGCAAAGGCCTGAGCAGCGAAAGGGGCCGAAAAGACTTCTGAGAGTAAGAACTACACAAGGGGCATCCCGATGGATGAGATGTTTGCCAGGCAGCCTGGAGTAGGGGCACGGAAATTAGATCGTGCATAGAGATACACATGTGCAAATACAAAGGATCGAAAAACGTACAGTGAATCCATTGTGTGGCCTCAGATGGTAAAGTTCTACCAGGTAGCATTTTCATTAAAAAAAAAAATCATTATTCTGGGGGCACCTGGGTGGCTCAGTCCGTTCAGCGTCCGACTATTGATTTCAGCTTAGGTCATGCTTCAGGGTCCTGAGATCCCTCCAGCCAGTGTGGAGCCTGCTTAAGATTCTCCCTCTTCCTCTCTCTCTTCCCTCTCCCTCTCCCACTGCGCCTCCCCGCTCCTCTCTCTCTCTCCCCCTCTAAAAAAAGAAATCATTATTCTGGGCATTCATTCTAGATGGGATTCAGTAAATGTATTCCAATTCAAAGAAACAGATCTGCAGGGCCTCTGGCTTCAAGGGTAGGGATTAAGCCAAAACTGGGTGACCGCAGGATGCTCAAATTACCTGCCACTAAATCCAGCAAGACCAGGAGACAGAACAGCTGACACACAGATGCCTGGCCCCGTTCACTTTTCCATGTGTTCACGTGCACCAGGTCACCTTCAGACCCAGCACTCAGGCAGCTGGGAACACTGTCCTCTGGGCATGGGCCCATCTCGGGGACAGGGCGGGAGTTTGAAAGTGTATATTTCATGTTACAGAGTCACCATTTTAAACAAACAAATAAAAACACCCACTGTTTTTTGTAATCTATTGTGTAAAGGTTGACAAAATCCTGGTGGGGAGGTGCATGAGTGGCTCAGTTGGTTAAGCATCCAACTCTCAGTTCTGGCTCAGGTCATGATTTCAGGATCCTGAGATCCAGCCCCATGTCGGGCTCCGCACTCAGCAGGGAGTCTGCTTGAGATTCTCTCCCACACACACACTGCACTCTCTAAAATAAATAAATCTTTTAAAAAAAATCCTGGTTGGTGCGGAACTGTTAAAGATAAAATGATTCTCACACCTATTCTTACCCTTGCCACACCCCCTTTTCAAAAAATCAAAGTGTGAGGTCTTTATACTAATCAGGAAGGGATTAAAACAAAGCTTGAAAAACAGCCATTTTTCCTCCTAGAGTTCAGACTCTGGACTACCTAAGCAGCAGGCCCTCCATATTAAGAGACTCTCCAAAAATGTATGGCACCTCCACAGAAGGGGCATAGGCTCTATTCCTGCAGGAGGGAGGAGGCTATGGTTGTGAGTGCAGAGAGGCCCACCCGTGCTTCAGCCAGGTCCAGCTGATCTCACAGCTGCCTCTCTGGGGTCCCAGCACCCCCAACAGCTGCACTGCATAACCCTGGTAAAATAAGTTATGGTGGAAATTCTGAAAATCTTAAAAATGCAACAAAATCCTAAAGTGAAAAGGCATTCTATGCAAACCAACGTCCACTGGAAAAGGAAAATCAGCCCAGCCTCCAGCTGGGCACATCCTGAGTAACACCTGGTTTCAGGTAAACCGGAAAAAAATGCCCTTTTTCTACCAAGGCCAGTAAAAGTGTGTCCTACTCCAAGAAGTGCCTGTGGGGGCTGACATGGTACAAATCCCAAAAAACAGATGATGCGCTTCTCAGTGACTAAACACTGTGCTCATCTGCCCTGACATGGGACGTCCTCAGTCCGAACGCTCTGCCTCACCCAGCACGTTAGTGCTAAAACACAGAATGTCTTTGAAGACCATGCCCCCTACCTCCCACTTAGGATAAGGTCGCACCTCTCAAACTTCACCTTAAATGTAACTGAACATTACACAAAATACCAAAAATAGGCAGGCTCACAGGACTATGGGATATTAGATCTGGGGGGAGGGTGGGTGGTTCTCGAAGATAAATGACTCGATCTAATGATGTTTCTGATGTAGAACTGAGATACACTGAGTTTAAGTGATGTGTGCAGGGACGTACAACTAGAAAGAAGACACTGATGTGGTTTCATTGTAATGTGGTTTTGGGTTCAGTAAATTCACTGGGCTCAACAAATTTGTCTTTCATGATAAAATAGAAGCTTGACTCCTTTATTTTACATTTTACTATAATTGCCTATCTATCTCCTTGTGCTCCAGCCTCTCACCCACCAAGTTCAATAAAGGTAAGATCACTGTTACTGTCACTATTATTTTAGGACCGGCATTTTTGCTTCGATAGCCCTAGTCCCTAGAACTGTGCCCAGAACTCTTGAGATAGGCACCTAAAAATGTTTTTGGTGGACTGAATGAAAGAATAAACCACCACCAAAGAGTATGATTGCTTTTATGTCTAACATGCGTGAAGCATTCGGGGAAGAGAAAGAAAAATAAAACATTCTCTTGCATCTGTTCAGAGATAAGCCAGACACTATTAATCGTGGGCTATGTAACCCTAAAGGCTCCAAGGAGGACTCCCAGGAAGATGGGGGCCTTCCAGGCAGAGGCGGCGAGGAAGAAAATGCACGGAGGGAGGAGTCACAGGTCCCATCCAAGAGACAGTAGGGCTTGAGCAGAGTCCCCCATGGAGGGAACACTGTCAGGTCCACACGGGGTGGCATCCCAGACCCAAGCTGACTGTAGTCTCGTCGCCCGTGGCTACATTCCGCACCGTCCATGATTTTTAAAAAGGGAGCAAAAAACAAAACCAGTAGAGCAGGGAGTTCAGTGTGAAAGGCAAAAACCGTGTTTCCCCCCAGAATTTTGACATGTATGGGCCTGGATGGGGCCACAGGCACGTTCACAGGAGGGACAGGTGTGGCACACACTGTTGACAAGCACGACTCCCGCATAGCGAGGCGGCTGCTGGAGGCCCCACGTAACGCGGGCATGACACGCCGGAAGCCAAGCGGCCAACGGGCCGGCCTGCGGCAAAGAGCAGCCCGGGGCGGGGTGAACTGGGGGTGGCAGCTGAAGCCCCCCGGCGGGAAGGCAGGCTAACAGGGAGCCGAAATACAGGCCAGCGACCTGCAGACTAGGAATCGCGCAGAAGCTGTTGCCTACAGGATCCTCAGGCTACCTTCCATCAGTGCCGTAGGAACCGTGGGACAAACAGCGGCCGCTGCCACAGAGACAGAAGAATGGGGCCCCTGACTTCTTCTCACTCGTTTCCACTTGCACGAGAACGGGACCTGGATCAGCTGCAGTAGTCACTCAAACGGGGCGGGGGCAAAGCCAGATTCCCTAGACCCTGCTGCCTAGTTAGAGTGAGCATACCCAGCATTATCACACTGGTATGCTTTCAAAACCTACTGTTTTCCTTAGACCACTATAGATAGCAACATTCACTAACATCTCGGCCGGGCGGCACACCCTGGGCGTATGGCGATTCTCAAGAGCCACAGTGCCCTCGGCCTCCAAACCCCTACGTCATCCAGATCAGAGCCTGGGGCAGGGGAAGGAGGCGTGCACGATTTCTGTGTTTATTGGAATGGGGTGTGGGGGAGAAAATTTGCAGAAGAAACAACTTCGGTACTATTACCCCAAGGCTGGTGTGTGGAAACCTGGCTTGCCAAAGAGACCTCTTCCCCCGCAAGCCAACGCCCAGCCCCTCAGTTTCTTCTACGGGAACCTGGGCGTCCTGGGTCTTACTCCTGGAAGAACTCTGAAAGGTCTCCCCTTTCAGCTCCTCACCTCATGCCCGAATCTCTTCTCCAACACGTGGACACAGTTTTCCACATCCTGCTTGATTATGCTCAGGAACAGGAGGCTCATGCCTTTGCAAAAAGGCCCAGTTACTCTTCTGCAGGTCTCATTTCCAGCATATTTTTTTCCTAACACTGAATGAATGGTCACCTTGGCGTGTAGCAAATGGAAACTCTAAGTCCCACTTCTACCTACAGTTCAAGTTTGGTCCTCTGGAATCTACTGCTTTTCTTTTTTTTTTTTTTAAAGATTTTATTTATTTATTTGACAGAGAGAGACACAGCGAGAGAGGGAACACAAGCAGGGGGAGTGGGAGAGGGAGAAACAGGCTTCCCACGGAGCAGGGAGCCCGATGCGGGGCTCGATCCCAGGACCCTGGGATCATGACCTGAGCCGAAGGCAGACGCTTAACGACTGACCCACCCAGGCACCCCTCTACTGCTTTTCTAAGTATTTCCCATGCCAAGAATATCTAGTTTCTACAAACATTTCCATTATGTTTTGGGTTTTGAACCCTTAGCCTTCCCGGTTACCCTTCCCTAAACAAACCTCTGCCTGACTCGGAACCCCTTAAAACTGGTCACCAAGAACAAAGCAGGCACTGTCTCTACCTAGCGGCTACTCTGTTGCTTCCCACATTACTCTTCTCTTAATCCAGTCGAAGGTTAGGATTATACAGAGCTCTCTAACACTTGGAAAGATCTTGGGGGTCTCAGAGCCCAAAGCCCAGCCAGTGGGAGCACCAAAGGGAAGAGGTTTGGATCTCAAGGCAGAGTGCTCAAGCTTCCCTAAACTGGCTGCACCCTTTAGCAGCTGTATGGCCTTGCACAGGTGACTTCTCTCATTTCCACTGGGGCAACCTGGCTTGCCAAAGGCTGGACTCCCACTGACTTCTCTGTTTGCACATCCATAAAATGGGGATAACAACATGTTATAGGCCCTCTAGGATTTCTCTAAGAATTCAAAGAGATAATACCTGAAAAAGCACTCCACGAACACTGGCTCCCATTAGCACTATGAATAATTACTATTAATAGCAGTCCTGCTATTACCACCTTCTTCCTTTCTCCCTTCATACCACACCCATCACTAAGCGTATACAGCAGGTCTGGAAGAAGAAGTTAAGAAATGTAGGAATAAAAAGACAGAATCCCTCTGCTCAAGGATATTCTGGTCTAGGAAACAGTTGTACAAACAAAGCAAAGGACCTGAGAGGAAGGTATTACCTTCCTGGGAGGTATTACCAGGTGCTCGGGTGGCCAGGGAAGGCCACCTTGCTTTAGCAGACTTTTAAAGGACTATGGCAGGTGGGTGGGGATGGAGGCAGAGGAATCTGTAGACAGAATGGATACATGCAAAGGCACAGAGGCACAAGAGCATAGTGCCCACATCAAGGAAAGTGCCAGGGGTCCATAGTCAGGCCTCGCATGCAAGTTAGGGAGAGGGGTGGACAGTGAAGAAGGAGGAGATGACGGGAAATGAGGCTGGGCAAACGGATCACTCATCAGCTGCCCAAATGTAAAGAAGGGCCTACTATGTGCCATGCTCTGTGCTAGGCACAAGAGACATGTGGTAAGACAGACAAGGTCTGTGCCTCTGCAAAGCTTACAGTCCAGGGTGGGGACCATGGAGGGCCTTGTATGCCATGCCAGGCACTAGAGGGGGTAAGAAGTGGCAGACCGTACCTTCCAGAGATGACCACAGCAACATCTCCCATCCCACAGGCTCTTCTTCAAGGTGACCTTGCCACCTTCCCACTGAGAAAGACATCTATGTTCCCTTCCCTCCTCTTGAATCTGGAGGGCTAGGACTGCTTTGACCAATACAGTCCGGTCAGTATGGTGGAAGTGACTCCCAGGGGTAGCGCATAAAAGATGATGCAGCTTGGCTTTGCTTTGCTGTACCACTTGCCCCTGGAGCCCTAAGCATCCAGGGTCAGAAGTCTGCCAATCACGTCGTGAGGAAGCTAAGCCACATGGAGAGGCCATGTTTGTCCTAGCCTTCAAGTCATCCCAGCCCAAATGCCAGACGTGTGAGGGAACAAGCTTTGGGATGACATGGCTCCCCGCTATCAAACCGGCTCCAGCCCTGGAGGCCTCCCAGCTGAGGCTCCAGACATGGAAGAGCACAGACAAGCCACCTCCACTGGACCTTGCCCCAGTTCCTGATGCAGAGACCCTGTAAGCATAATAAAACAGTGGATTCAAACAGCTAGATTTTGGAAATATTTGTCTTACAGCAACAGAAACGAACCCACCGAGTCTCCCCAGCAGGCAATGTGGAGCCATTGAGGAGTTCTACGCGGGCGGCAATGTAGTCAGATACGTGCTCTAGAAAGATTCTTCTCACTCAAGTGTAGCATAGATTTGTTGGACGGGCCTCGAGGTCAGAGGTAAGGAAAGCGACGAAGGGATGCGTGGGGAGAAACAGGAGCTGTGAAGCCACAGAGAACCACGGCGTGGGTTACTGCAGAGAGAACCCACCACACTCAGCCACTGGTGGTCCAGGAGCGAGGAACTGAAGAGTCCGAGATGCTTTCCAGGTTCCGGTTGTGGAAGGGGATGGATGTGGAAACACAGGAGGAGAAACAGGGTCGGGGAAGAAGTGGAGTTAGATTTCCGACATGTTTACACGGCTCGAGTGAAAAGCCTGGAACACCGCGGCTGCCTTCCTGCTCTGCAGTCGGGCTGTGTGCCTCGAGTCTGGGCTCCCGAGTTCACCAGCTCGGTGACCTTGGGTGTATTACCCATGCCCTTGGAGGTCCCACCTCCTCATCAGGGATGGGAAGAAGAGCACATGGACTAAAGCGAGGGTGAAATGAGATAATGCATAGAAAGTGCTGTACAAAGTGCCTGGCATTCAGAAATTCTCCGTAAGTGGGCTGCTCTTGTTATCACAATGACCATGATTATTTTTTTTAAAGATTTTATTTATTTGAAAGAGAGAAAGAGAGAGAGCATGAGCAAGGGGAGAGCAAAAGGCAGAGGGAGAGGGAGAAGCAGACTCCCCGCTGAGCAGAGAACCCGACGAGGGGCTCGATCCCAGGACCCCGGGATCATGATGTGAGCCGAAGGCAGACGCTTAACCGCCTGAGCCACCCAGGCGCTCCACAATGATCATGATTATTAACTGTTACACATACTGGGTCAGAGGCTAGCGGGCTCTTTGTACCCAGAGGGCCCGGCAGCAAGGCAGTGAATGAAAGTTGTTCCCAAGGAACATCACACACATCTCTGGTGAATAGTTTATTCAACTGAAAAGTCTGTGTTAACTTCTAAAATAGCTACACAGCCTGCCAAGGAGGAAGCCAGTGTGTGAGCTGTCCCCCGTCTTTGTCCTCCTTCCTCTCTCCCAACTCAATGGTTGAGTGCTTTTAATTAACAACTCCCACAGAGTAAGGCAAAAGTCCCTCAATTAATAAAGCTCTACCTTGCCGTGCGTGGTTCTGAGGTCTCCGGGTGGCACGGAGTTTGTAATTGTGTGTTTTGTTTGGGTTTGCTGTGGGTGGGGGGCCACAGGAGGAGAATTTCCTGGGAGGAATTCACATATCACACTGACAAAGGCTGGAAAAGGTAGGTGAGTGAAACGCCCACTTGGGTGAGCTCTAACAGCAGGAAGCCATAGAGTGGCAAGGCACTTCGAGAAATCACGGTGCAAAACGGACTCCAGCTCTGCCCTTCCTGCCTCTGACCACCTCCTCAGTCCTCCTTTTCCAAAGCACACAGAACAAGTTTTGCCCCCATTCACTTTCTGCCCAGGCACCTGGGGAATGTTGACACAAATGTTTCCAATGCTTCAGTAGGGGCCTGTAACATTGAATAGAAATGAAACACATAATAATGCTTTGGAGGCAAAGAAAGGTATCTGCCTTCACCCCTGCCCCAGCCAGCTCCACGGTTCTTGCTCGAGCATTCACCAAGTATCTGCAAGTTCCCATGCAACTCAGCCCTCTAAGCCTGACCCTCCTGAACCCCATCTTCCATCTCTTTCTCACTTCCTGACATGCACAGGGCGGGTACTTGGGGCTTCCAATGCCCAGAGGGTGCCCACGTTTCTTTTTTGGTCTTGCTTTCCATCTGTTCAGAGCATGGGATCCAGCCACAATGAAAAGCCATACTACAGAGTTCTTGGAACACAGGCTTTGAATTCAGCCTGATCAAATACTTGGTTCCAGTAGTGACTACCCATGTGATCTGTTTCAAGACACTTAACCTCTCTGAGCTTGGTCTCCCTCACTGTAGAAAGAGGATGAAAAACGGCCTCTCTCTCAAAGCACTGATGTGAAGAATAAGTGAGACAATGCATGGAAAGAGCTCAACACAGTGCCCAGCACATAAAAGAGCCACAAATACAGTCTAGCTTTTATGAATTTCTGTTCCACTGCTGCAGGGTTGGCAAATAGACTCGTGCTAGCGGGCACTGTGAGGCGACTTCGCTGGCCTGCCCCCTTCTCTGCAGAGCCAACACCACATTTATTCTGTCCCGTGTTTCTGACAAGTTGAGTTGACTTTACCCTTTAAACTTCACTGCTCAAGTATGTGAGATTTTTCATTTCAAAACAGATGACTGGGCGGTTCCAAGCTCCACGCTCTGGGAACTGGGATCTGGACCATGTGACGCGGCCGAGACCACAGATGCCCTTCTCCCACTTGTCCCAAGATCAAGAAGTGAATGCAGGCTTGATTCATAGCTGGAAGACTCTGGAGACAGACTTGAGCCTCTCCTTAGACTTGGAATCTTATTTCAGTTTGGGGTCTCAAAAATCATCAGCCCTCTAGCCCAGAAGTGTTCATGCCAGGGCATCAGTCTCACCCCGAAGTTATTGGAGGATTAAGAGAAAAGGTCAAACCCTCCATTTCTCAGGGAGGTTTCTTATCAGGACCCTGGGGAGTCTAGAAGGGATGCTCGGATCCTTCCAAGGCATGCACCCTTGATTTGTGGTCATATCCCAGGCAGGACGCATTAGCCTTGAGTCCTCACAGATGTTTCTACAAGCTGATGTGTTGCTCTTTGTCTCTGGGCCACAGGTAGCTGCCTCCTGCCCCCAGATGACTCACTCCCACTGATCCTACAAGGCCTGCTTGCAGACTGTGATGGTTAATTTATACGTCAGCCTGGCTGGGCCATGATACCAGATATTGGGGCAAACACTAGACTAGACGTTGCTGTGAAGGTACTTTTTAGAGGAGGATGAACATGGAAGGCAGTAGACTTCCAATAAAGCAGATTACCCTCCATAATGGCGGTACACCTCATCCACGCAGTTGAAAAAAAGAGAAATAAAGAAAGAGAAATAAAGGCTGATATTCCGCAAGGAGGAGGAATTTCTGCCTCTAGGCTGCCTTGGGACTTGAAATGCCACATCAACTTTTCTTCTGGAGAACACTAATACAGAAATCAACTCTGACACAGCGAGCAGAAATGTGATCACTGCACTCAAGAATAAGAAACGGCAGGAGATCATCTTAGTGAATATTCTTAGTAGGGAAAAAAAACGAGTAAGGCAAATAAATGCAGCTAGTCTGAGAAGGCTAAAGGGAACTCCCATTCTGTGTGTCCAACACTTTACACACACGCTCTCTCTTCTTCTTTCCCACCACATACCTAAAAAGTAGGCTACCATCTAACACATGGCAAGAGGCTCAGGAAAGGAAGCAAACCTCCGAGGTCACACAGCCGGCAAGCAAAGAGTATGAAATCAGGTCCTCCGAGTCCAAAGTCTGAAGTTTCTTCCATCATACCATGCCTCCAGAGGAGCGGGATGAGAGGATCTCGAATTCCCAAGGAAATGTCAGTTCCTTATCTTGATCTGAGTAAAGGCACATATGCCGCCCCCACCCCCCCGTTTTTTTTGAGTCTTTCAACATGGGCTTACTGTCTCAGGGCCAAAATACTCCCAAACTCTCATCCAAATGTTTCTTTTCATATTCACCTCAACTCGAACTTCGTCTTCTCCAACCTCACCATCATAAATCTATTGAGCCACTCTGTAGCTGCTGGCCCTGGAAAACGAACTGGGAAGGGTATTTTCAGTGATCTATATGCTTTGAGATAAAAATAAACATGGACTGGGTTTTCTAAATGAGAGCCACACAAAAGCCTAACAGGAAACCGAGGGGACCTTTGGGTCTATCTGTGACTCCTGGCTGCTCTCCATTCAGGGTACAGCAAAGAGGGGGGTCCCGAAGGTGCAGGACCAAATATCCAACTATAGCAAAGCAACAAAGATGCCAAAGTCACACTGAAATTCCAGCACACAAAGGGAAAGAAATGACAAGATATTAGGCCATCTTTTCCATCTCTTCCATGGGCTTAAAACAATTAAGTAACAAGATCCTCTCGGGTCTTCGTTTTCCTTAATAGTAAAATGAAAATATCATATAAAGCCCGAGTTTGGGGAATACGTAAGACTCAGCAATTCAAAAAGAGTGCCCTACATGTTAGCTCTATTCCCTGGCATCTTCTGAGAGCTACAGAGTTGGAATACATTTTTCTTGTATGTGTAAGTACCCCTCAGTGAATGTGAGCTCATGGGTCCTAGGTTTACCCTGAGAAGGACCTACAAGGATCAAAAGTGAGTCCCCCAAATACGGAGTACCCAATGGTCCAGCCCTGAGAACAAATCTTGCTGGTCTACCCCAGAGCACAGCTCAGGGAGGAGGCACTTGCTAAATATTTGTCAGCTTGAGAAAACAGAGTTTCTCCTTAGTGCTGAATAAAGCGTCCGAGGCAGAAGTTCCCTTGGTTAAACACCTGGGGTCAATCTGAGTAATACCTAAATATGCTGCTGCGTGTTTTGTTGATGCTGCTTACGAACGAAGAGCCTTGCGAAGGGCGGGAAGTCTGTTCTGACAAGACAGCAGACAGTCCAGATGGTGGGGAGGAAAGGAAGGAGTGCCTTGCTCGGCCTGATTCATCTCAGCAGGGTGCTCTCACCTGGCACACTGGTTGTCGGCTGGAGTGTTTAGGGGTATTACATTTCCCATGTGAATATCAATTATGGTCTCGCCCCAAACCCCATGAATCATGAGATGTCTCCCTGGGGTTTGAGGATGCATAAGGGTGGAAGAGAATGAAACACAGTGAACACTTTCACCCTGCACCTGAACTAGGTATTATATGTACATCATATCCCACTGAACCTTAGCAGTAGCATCACTACTAAGAGGACGATCCGGAAGGATCCACAATGCCCAGACACCCTACCAGCATTCTTCATGCCTTACCTCATTCAATCCACGGCAGCTCTGGGGCATGATGATTCTCATTTGCAGATGAGAAAAGCTGGCTTCCCAGGAGGATAAAGTGAGAGCATAAAAGACCCCTATAGGACCTGCTCTATTCTCAGATCCAACTTGGAGCCCCCACATTTCGCTTCGCAATGCTAACACTGATCACCACTTGCCTTGGGTTAGAATTAAGTGTTGACCAACAGGGTACTCTCCCCCACTGGGCCCTGAGCTATCTCAGGGCAAGGATTGGAAGGCTGTGGGGCTGGCATTTTCCTAAAGTCCCCAGAGGTGCATTATGTAGGCTGCCACATTATCTGCTTAAACACTCAGCCAGCCCTGCTTTGGAGCTGGCTTGGAGGCTGATGCAACGTGAGGGCCCTGGGTGGGTGCCCACATGTAAGAGGGAAATCTGGGATGGAGGGTGCTGAGGACAAATGTCAACTCTTTCCCAGCCAAACCTGGAAGTTGTCCTGGCGCCTTTATGCCCTTTGCCCCACTAGCCCCCAGGGCAGCCTGAGTTCAATGTGAAGTCTCTCTGACCCTTGTGCTTGTCTGGACTTACCCAGAGCCCTGTCACTGCTCTCTGTGGACTCTCACAGCTTCTGACCGGAGCCCACCCCTTCCTGTCTTCAATCTCCAATCCATCATAAAAACATACCCATGCCCAAATGTCATCATGCCCTTGCTCTTGACCTTGGTCTGGCTGCTTGTTTATCTTACAAGACCCAGCTCACATGTCCAGAAGGTGCTGCAGGTGCTAGGCGCTGTGGTAGTGAACGTCCTCTGGGTGCCCTGCCGGTGTGCCATCTCAGGGAAGCCCCACGACACCGCTATGGGAGGGGCACGGGGAAACGAACTAGCTGCTCAAGGACACACATTGACAAGCGGTGCAGCCCGCTGCGGAATCCAGGTGGGACTCCACCGCCCACACTCTGCCTGCTGCCCCTACCTCACAGGCTACTCTGTATTCTCCATTAGTGGTCCCCACAGGACCCCCTGCTTCCCCACTGCTCTCCAGGGCTCTCTGTCTAATGACCTCTGCATTTCCCCGTGCCATGAGCTTCCCTCCATGATGGTAGGATCTATGGGACTGGGTCTTGTTCATTTTTCTTGACCTCAGTGCCTTTAGCATAGTCTCTAATACAGAATAAACTCAATAAACACATTCAAATGGAATTTTACTGCCTTTTACCCAGAGCCTCCTCAGAAGGCAGGCCAATGGGGGCTTTCCAGTTTCCAACTCCATGAGAGCCCATGCTTTGGGAAGCTCTGGGACCTTGGTAGCCAGAGCCATCAATCTGTCAAATGGCCCCCGTCAGATGACCTCACAACCACGCGGGGAAAACTGTCACTTGTTCTGTAACACTTGGGGAAATTAATCCTGCCCCCCCGCACCACACTCTGTGTTCGCTTACTCTAAAGAGAGCTTCTTATGAAAACAAGGGTCACCGGACTTGCCTGGGATATTTAACACCAGGGAAAGTATCAGACAGGGAAAAGTATTTATGGTTTCTGTGAATTCATATACCATAAAAAAAAAAAAAAAACCTGTCAGCGTGGAAATGCTGAGGGAAGCAGAGAGGAATGGAAAGACCCCCACAATGGGACCTGGCCCAGCTCCATCAATAGCCCACAGGGCTCCTCTGGGCTTGTGGCTTCATGCTGGAGCTCTGCGTGTATGTAGGTGCGTCCATGCGCATTAAGATGGCGGTGCACTGGGGGCTACTGACTTGCCCGGGGCCTTAAAGATTGATCTGCCCACAGAGCTGAGTCTTTACATTTCCAAGACAGCGTGACCCTTCTAACGCCAGCAGGACCTGCCCAGTGGCTGACCGGCAACCTGGTCTTCCCAAGCCTTCTAAGAGCCTTACGAAGCAAGATCATGGCAGAGGGACCAAACTGGAGAAACGAGAGTCCATCCTTTTCACATCCCAGAGGTGCCTGCCACACCCCGCCATGACCCAGGGCCTTTGAGGACAGCCCCACTTAAAATCCTTTATCTTGGCCCCAGGGCGCGTTTTGGCTATAAGGAGTAGTTTGGCTTCCTCTCCTACCAGTTTGCCAGGAACAACAGCCCTGCAAGGTCACTTCAGGTCTGGCCTGGAGAGGCCATGAGAAACATTTACCAGATAAGCAAGGGCCTCACGCTCCTGGTGCCGCCTTTTTGACCCATGGTGCTATCTGCTGTGATCTACACTGACCTGGTGAGAAGGATCTCCCCCCATCTGCCCACGATGGTCAATGAGGAAGGAAGAGAAGAACAGGGGTCCCTCCGTCTCCACGACCCCCGTGGAGGGGCGGTCTCCCTCTTCCTGTACTGTCAGCGTCCGGCTTACTGTGACAGAGGTGGTCAAAGTTGTGGGATAATCAGGCGGCACAAGACAAGGCCAAGGAGAGGACAGACTATGTGGCTGGGCCTTAAGCTCAAGGGGCTTCCGTCTTTAGCACACATTCATTTAGGGGCAGGTGACTGGGCTTGCTTCGCTGACGATCAGTTGTAGCATTCATTCAACAAATATTTACCGACTACTTACTACAGAATAGGCACCGTGTCAGCCCATGAAGATACGGGAACATCTAAGACAGATCTGACTCTAACCTTGAAGAGCTTGTAATAGGTATGTAATAGGTACCTTCTTCACAGTGAACACACTGAAACTGTCTAAAAAATATTCTGTATGGGTGCCTTGTTTGATTTTATACACACACACCTATTTATAATAATTCCAGTGTAGTGCTATCAGCACTATTAAGGGTAAGTCAAGTCCAGAGGAAAGAATCACTACCTCTGCTTGGATGGAATCACAGAAAGCTTCTGGGAGGAGGTGACCTGACAGCAGTGATGGAGAAAGCAATCTAAGCACAGGTGTTGCACATGCAAATGATGTGTGCGAGCATGAAACACCTGTTACAGATGAAACGCTTGTTTTCCTAACCCCCGCCAATTCGTACGTTTGTATGTGGTTCACATGTTGGATGACCTCTGGGAGACAAGTGGGTTTAATGAGGTCATGAAAAGGGCGGGACCCCCATGATGGGATTAGCATCCTCATAAGAGCAAGACATACCAGAGCCTCTTCTGTCTGCCATGTGAGGACATAGCAAGCCAGGAAGGGGGTGCTCACCAGAACCCAACCAGGCTGGCGCTCTGCTCTTGGACTTCTAGCCCCCAGAATGGTGAGAAATAAATGTCTGGTTTAAGTCCCCCCATCTATGGTATTTTGTTAGAGCAGTCTGAGCTAGGACACGCTCTGATGGACTTGCGGAGCTACAAGTAATTTGGCAGGGGTGGGTTCCTCTGCTTCTGAAGAACTGAGTCCTCCAGCAGGCACCAGTCACGTACACTACCTGTTGATGGAGAAATCCCCGACACCTAACAGGGAAGACCGCAGCCATCGCGAGGCCAGCTCTGAAGACTACCTAACTCACAGCCCTGCTTTCTCTCCCCCACCACACTACTGGTCAAGCCACATTTGAAAGACAAACCAACTGCTACATTTGCCCCTTCCTCAGCCCTGAATAACACCAGCCCTGAGTCCTAAACCAATAGAAAACAGAATTAAAAGCAATCAAAACCACAGCGTCCCAGCCTATATTGGCCACTAGATGGAGCTATGCATCGCACCAAAAAGACCAGAGGTGAAGCTGATTTTCTCCAAGTTCTGCATATAGAAACTTGAGTTTCACAGCTGGTGAAAGCAAATTATATAAGCCCAAGGTCCTGAGAGGGTAGGCATGGAGAACAGACCATGCACAAATAGTCATTCAATACCTACTTGTGGTCTCTGAGTTTAGAAAAATAATGGGTACGTCATGCCTTCCAGGAGCTCCACCGTTGATGGAAGACAGAGAGAATGACAGTTCTTGAGCACCCTGGACTCTGCCAAGCACTTTTCAAGTTCTACTGCTAAGTCCCAAAGGTTAAGAACTTGTCCCAGTTCATTTGGCAGAGCCAGGATTAAATCTCAACTCAGTTTGCCTTTTAAGACCGTTTGCTCTCCTCAACACTAGCCAGCCCCTCTCAAACACTTCCCACACCAAGTGAAAAGTTCACACGTAAGGTTGGGTGTGAACCAAGGCCACCAGAAACACACGGACAGAGGTAACTCGGGCCGGGGACTTCAGGAGGGCATCACAGAGGAGGTGTTTCTTTTATTATTCTTTTTTAGGAGGTGTCTATTTTTTGGATCAGTCAGATGGTACTGAATGGCAGGTAGCCCAGAGCAGTGGGAAATGTGGGGCATGTGAGGTGGGATGTGGCCAGGGTTAGGGCAGGGAGGGCAGCTGATGAAAAGACCATAAAGAGCGTCCCACGTTCAGTTGAGATCTGTTCCCCCAAGACATGGGAAGCCATCAAAGGTTCTCGGAAAAATTTCTGACGTTACATTTAAATGATCTTTTTTTTTCCAAGAAGGGATGTATACTTTGGAACATGATACAACTCAGTGCCTCCTTTGAAAAGAAATAAATCATCTTTCCAAACATATGGATGCTAAGTCTGTCCCTTTAATTTTATTCTATACCATATGGCACTTTGAATTTTTAGAAGATCAGTAAACGGATTGACTTCACAGATCAAAACTTAGCAAGAGACATCTTCGTCTGTTATTTTCATTTCTTTTCCATTAAGGACAGCCAAAGCCCAATTTATCAGTCTAATAAAAGGAAGTGGTAAGGTCCGGCAACAACTTGTAAAGTACTTAGACACGCCTAGTACATACTAAGTGCAATGGAAAAGTTTAATACACACTCCAAAAGACAAAAGGCATTTGTTATTAGGTTCTTAGCAAAACTCAATGGAAATAAAGTAATTTCAGGCGCACCTTAGGGAGAACTGAATGATGCACACAGGTGCACGTGCGCACATAGCCAGTGGAGACAATGAACTAGAGACAGCAAAAAACAGCTGCTATATACCAAGCTGGGGTACAGTGTGTCATTTAAAAAAAAAACAAAGTCACAGGTTTTCAGAAACCAGAACTTAACTTCCATGTCAGGCATTCTAAATAAACTCACTGTAAACTTTCACAAAAACTCTCCTTAAAGAGTACTCAAAGGGATTTACATATTACTCATACATCAAGGCTGTTCCCACTAAGCCAAATAAGCATTTGGATGAAAACTTGAATCATCTCACTGTTTCCAAGTGTCTGGATGTTTGAGGTTGATAAGACATCTAGACCTTGTCTGAAACTCTGTCTTCATCAGATATTTGCCATTAATCAGATACAACCTCAAAGAGAAATATCTAATTGTAGAAGGTTAAAGACCATAGTAATTGCAGTGCTGCAAGGCTTAAGGGAGTGAAGTGATGGACCTAATGTCACAGAGCTTGCAAGGGGCAGAGCAGGGCTCCAGCACCGCCTGATATCTGTCTGTTTTCTACCACATCAACAGTTTCAGCGAAATGACTTATTTAGCAGATACTGAAGCACAGAGCAAGAGCCCAGTCCTTCAATACCTACATGTTGTCATGTGTGTAAGAGGAAAAAGAAGTGAGTACAAAGGACATGAAAGCTGCCCTGAACTCAGCATATGAAGGCAAACTGGTAACGTGGCCCCGAGCAGAAACTCACACGCATTTCCATACAGTGGAGTCCTACTTAACTCGTGTTCCAGAGTGTTACAACTAAAAGGAGCATTCGAGGCCATTTCGGCTTCCCCCTCCTCATTTTGAAGGTAAAGTTCTACATTAAAAGAAATGGGGAAGAAAAAGCAGACCAGAGTTCTCCAGTTTCAATAATTGGGTGGTTTGCTTACATTTCCACACTTTTATCTACACTTGCTCTGAGCGTATCTCACTTGCTCAAAGTGTAAGCTTCCCGAAGCAGGAACTGGAATGTAAACACTTGTGCTGTTTCGCAGGGATAAAGGTTATGGCTGAAGAGCAAAAAAAAAAAAAAAACTGCAAATGTCTCCCGGGGACATCACTAAGGTTCAGTGGACGGTGTTTCAATGTCTCCACCTTGTGGAAATGGTCAATACTGCATCAAGATCAGACTGACCACCTATTGAGGATTAAGACTGACTTGACAGTAAAATTAAGTATTATAAGATAAAAAAAAAACCCTCAAAGTAACTCAAAAATATTTCAGTACCATATTACAGTGGGAATGGCTGGTGATAATCTTGAGGCCATGCTGGATACCAAAAGTCTTCTAAATAAATAAAAAGGCAATTTAATAGGTGTGACTATTTTTTGTGCTTATGGAAAACCAGAAACACAAAATGATGCTCTCAGTTGCCCAGATCATTTCCAGTCCATTAGCGTTCCCAGCCATCCTGGAAAGTAGAAATTCGTTACATTGTAAGGGTTTGGCGGCTCTTGTCTTCCAAAGTTTCACTCACCAAGATGGTTCTAAAAGTGACAGGCAGAAAGCCAAAGAACCTTTATAGCTGAGGTTTTCATTGAATAAAAGAACATGCCTACTCAGGTAAAACTAAGCAAAAGTAATTTTGAAATAAACTCCAGCAGTTGGTGCTAAGTAGCAATAAAATATTGGGCAAGATGATGTAATAACAGCCTCTGGCTTTGAAGCCATGAACCCTGGGCTCTGCCTCCTAACCACTTGCCATTTGGGACCTTGGGCAAGTTATTTAACCCTTCAGAGCCTCAGTTTACTCATCCATAAAATGGGAATTATGATATCACCTGCTTGCTGTGAGAACAGAATGAGGTTATACATATAAAGCCCTGGCCCAGTGCTCAGCACACAGTGGGAGCACATTAGCTATTATTAAAATTATGAAAGTACTGACTCACCCATGGGGGTCCTGATCGCTCTGTTCATGGAAAGGAGCAGTATGATTATTCTGCCCGATTTCTATTATCTGCCATTTTGTCTGCTAGCATGGGAGAGGAGGAAAAGACCATGGGGGAACTTCTGTACAAGTGAGGCTAACAGATGGAGAAGTCTCAGGCAAGTGAAATAAACAGAGGCTCCTTCTGTTTACACTGTGATCTGGAAGTGCAGCTAAAACCAGGCGGCCATGCCTCGCGCCACACACAGCCGCAGTGCGGCTTAGACACCATCCCACCGCTCCCCTAAATTTCACACGTGAGTAAATGGATCACAGGGAGGCTGGGTTTGTTCCTTCATCTATCGAGGCACATGTTCATTTATTTAGCACGATGTCTAAGCCCCTGTACGTAGCAGGCACTGGGGATAAGGTGGCGAACAAGCCAGCCGATGTCCCTGCTTCGTGGTGCTTATTGTGGGGTAAGCAGGAGGGGGCCGGAAGTCAATAAAATATAAACACATCATCAGGATAATTTCAAATAGTAATAAGCTTTCAAAGGAGCCTAAGATGATGATGGAGAGGACGAGGGCATGGGGCAGGCCACATAACTACTTCAAGCTGAATGGTCAAGGAGGGCTCCTCCAAGGAGAGGCCAGTGGAGCAACAAGGAAGAACCAGCCATGCCGAGATCAAAGACCAGAAAGATCAGAATGGAGGCCGACAGTGCACAGCCTGGGAGGTAGTGAAGAGCTTAATGAGACTGAGGAAGAGAAGGGGCAGCCACAGCCGAGGAAGCAAGGCGGGTGGAGAACAAGGAGCTCGGAGAGGAAGGTGAGGGCCAAATCCGATAGGACCAGGGAGGCCAGGCTAGAGTCTGGATTCCATCTTAAGTGCAAGGCTTGGTTTAAAGGACCAACACAATAGGTTTGTTACCAGCTGTCGCTCTGGCCGCTGCTGGAGCCTTCTAGACCTCCCAGCAAGTTCCTGGCTAAGTCTGGACTGCAGCCCACATCTGGTGACTCTCAGCCCAGAAGGTGCCCCTGCACACCACACAGCCTTTGACAGAGCAGAAGGTGAACTAGACAGTTTGATCTCCATCAGAGAACTTAAACAAAGCCCTACGAAAGAGAAACCGGCTGCCAAGCTGCCTCCCGTTCTTCGAAGAGAGAGAAGCCCCAGGTACTCACCCGCTGGTGATATCATCCGTCCGGATGTTCTTGCTCAGAACATCCCCATCACTCATGTAGCCGGGGGCATCCATGCTGATACCTTCCAGGTCCATCTCGTCTCCTGCCTTGTCTGAGACGTCCACGTGGCACACACTGTTTCCCCTGGAGGCGAGCTGCCTCCGCAGAGGGGCAGAGTACACGTAGCGGCCCGACTCGGTGTTGATGAACCGGCTGGCATTGGCTCTAGGTGGATACCCGTTGCCCATAGAGGGGGCGTCTCCTGCTTGGAGCCGAGGGCTGGACTGGCCGAGTCTCCAGGACAGGGGAGTGGGTCTGCCGCTCAAGCTGAGGATACTGCGCCCGCTTATCTCCGTGGTGACGTTGCTGTCAAATGTGGTTTCCAATGTGCTGAAAACATAAAACCAGCCTTGGCTTAGACAGACCCTCATGTGCTTAGTATCCCTTTGCAGTTTATATGTTATGTTCTTTAAATTTTTTTTTTAGAATTATGAAATATTTCCTATATACAGAATAGGATCAAATAATAGCCACTGATGGGCCACACAAGCGTGTTTCCTCTGTGAGAAATGAAAAGACGGAGCTGCAGAGTATAGAACACTCTGGAAAGCCCAGAAGAGACTTTCCCCCTAAAACATGGTATGGGATACCCACTACCAATTCCTTTTGTTAAATGATTTTAACTTTTAGCATCTTTTTTCCAACCCAAGAAAGGAAAGAGAAAATGCCAAAATGATAACGAGGGGGCGTAACGTACCCACAGGTGCACACCTTTTCGCACACTGTGTCATAGCTCCCCTTTCTGCTCCGGAGCTCCCAATGTCACCTGTCACATGCTCAGCTCCCATGAGACCAAGCAGGTGGGGAGAGCCCTCTTTCCCCAACACTTTTGCTTCTCCCACATTTTCTCCAAAAGACAGCTAAACTTTGGGGGGCAAAAGGCTGAGAGTAGTATATACCCAGGCTTGAGGTCCAGAATAAATTAAATTACAAGGATCTGAACCTGCCAGGCAACTGAGCTCATCCCTGGCCATTGAAAAGACTCCTGCGTCCACTCTTTCTGGCCCTGCAGTTGTTGTGGCCCAAGCAAGCTGGTCAGTGTATCTCTGCAGAGCACATTGGGGTGTTCCGACTAAGCAGAGAGGCTCTTTCCTGCAGAAAAGCCATCGAAGGGCTCCCTGATGTCATCATGACCATCCTAGCCCACACCAAGAAAGCCATTGAACAGTCACGTCCCCCAGCAAGTCAGTTTCGGTGATCAGGGTGGAAAG
Source organism: Phoca vitulina (assembly GCF_004348235.1). NCBI lineage: Eukaryota > Metazoa > Chordata > Mammalia > Carnivora > Phocidae > Phoca > Phoca vitulina. The sequence continues at coordinate 1,280,754 of NW_022589719.1, read as the reverse complement.
AGGATGTTTCATACTTGATCACGGAGTCCCAGGGCCTAGCAGCTGGCTCCATGCTATTACACAGCTGAAGGTTTGGTGGGGGGCACCCCACTACCATCCCCTAAGTTGACTGTCCTTTGGAAGAACCAATTTGGTGCCTCAACTGTTTTATTGTTTCCCTTCGATCCTAGAAACAGCCTTACTATCCTCATACTGGGGACCCCTAAGGATCAGGCCCCTGTCTTATTTAAGATAGAACCCGGAGTGCTTCACCCCGATCTGCCAAAGCCGCCAGGAATGGGGAAGCCCTGCTGTCTCCTTGTTCTATTCATTTATCAAAGAGACTGAAATCAGAGAACAGGAGACTCCCTGGTAGTTCAATGGGGTAACTAGGACTCTGTCTTCATTATCAAAGCCCAGCATAAACCTTAAAGCTTGGTTCTGCCAAAATCCACTAACGGGGTGTCTGAGGGTTGCATCCTCTTCAACTTCTTGCTCAACAATGAAAACAACCTGATGAATGTTTCCAATGTAATCCTAGATTTCATCCAACTAAATCATAGTTTAAACATGATCATAAGTTTTTATAAATATTTCCTTACGTGTTTTATACACGGGCATGACTAACAACATTACAGAGTGTTGTGTATCTGAAGACTGGGTAGGAATTCAAGTTATTCACTTTATCACACAGGTCAAATATAGTTCACCTGCTCATTTTCAGAGCACAATACAGGCTTGGAAAATGCAAGTAAAGCGAAATCTAAATGGAACTGGTCCACAACATCCTCTGTTGAATGGATTTAGCAACCATCTGCTTTGGGGAGGAACCAGTCTACACTCATTTTCACTCCTTATATTTCTCTTCTGCACATCGCATGGCACTCCCTGTGAGTTCCAGCACATTTGGGGAGCGAAGTTATTTATTCCATTATTAGCCAAGTCGCTTTGCATTGGCATGAACACACACAGGAGAAGCTGCATGAAAATCAAGTTGCTGCAATTCGGTGAAGAAATTCACATGGCAGATACCTGTGTGTGACCTGAGTCCCCCGTAAACTAGACATGGTCTCCTCCAAATTCTGCCGCAGGTCGGCAATGTTCTTCACGGTCCGCAGTCGCCGAGCCTCGGGGTCTTCCCCTGGAAAGATGAAGGTTAAGACTTTTAATTCTCTGATCGACCGGGAGCTCTGTGAAACACACCATGTTCCACGCTCACCAGGGGCACTTAAGGATTTGAGAATAAATGGATGGATGAAAGCCCAAAGGAAGTTGTTAAATCCAAGGAGAGAAGTCTTTCTTTACCCTCCAGGTCCCTCCTGAAACAGGTAAACTCTAGCTTGTAGGAGAAGCAAGGCACCTAGTCTGAGGGGTAAATACATTTTCAAATGGTCTCCAACAAAGACACACACAAGTTAGGTCTGAGCACTCCCCGCGAATCATCTTCTGCCCACGCAAAAGCGAGTGAGGCATTGTATCTTCTCATCCACTGGTGATAACACGCTGCCCTCTATCAGCCCTACTTCGTAAATGGGACTTGCACAGTGGCTAATTGATCTTTACTTATTAATCACAAATACTTCTACAGTGAGGTCTGCCTCGTTCTGTTAGACTTACTGTGTCATCTCAAATTCTGGTTCCTCTAACTCACTGGCTGTGGGATTGGGGGGAAAGCGCTGACCCACTCTAGCCTTCAGATTCCAGAGTATTAAAATGAGGATAGTGACAGTATCGACCTCATAGGACAGCTGCAGGGACTAAATGGGATGGGGCCTGGAGACTCCTGAGCATAGTGCCCACCTCAAGCACGGACTCATGCCTGCCGGCGCTGCAGGGAGGGAAGCCGTCAAGAGGATCGAGGGCTTCTCTTTGGGTGACAAGAGACTTCCATTCTCGGGGCAAGATTTTCTGCAGGACACCTGGCCAGGCAGAGGTGAAGCAGGCACAAACGTACCAGGAAAAATAGGCCACACACAAGCTGGGAAAACACGTGCCCTCAAGAGTAGCCTTGCTCTGGGTTCTCTGGCTGTCCCGCTTTGTTTGGGCTGAGATGGCGCAGAGGAGATGGGGCATCACTACGGGCATGATGAAAGGAAGCAAGTGTCTTTCCCTCAGAGAAATTCCAGGGAGGGCTGAGAAGACCGCAGAACCACCATCAAGGCTTTTTTTTTTTTTTTTTAATTCATTTTTTAAAATTTTATTTTATTATGTCAGTCACCACTCATTACATCATTAGTTTTTGATGTAGTGTTCCATGATTCATTGTTTGCGTATAACACCCAGTGCTCCATGCAGAACGTGCCCTCTTTAATACCCATCACCAGGCTAACCCATCCCCCTACCCCCCTCCCCTCTAGAACCCTCAGTTTGTTTCTCAGAGTCCATAGTCTCTCATGGCTCATCTCCCCCTCCGATTTCCCCCCCTTCATTCTTCCCTTCCTGCTATCTTCTTTTTTTTTTTTTTTTTAACATATAATGTATTATTTGTTTCAGAGGTACAGGTCTGTGATTCATCAGTCTTACACAATTCACAGTGCTCACCAAGCACATACCCTCCCCGATGTCCATCACCCAGCCACCCCATCCCTCTCACCCCCCACCACTCCAGCAACCCTCAGTTTGTTTCCTGAGATTAAGAATTCCTCATATCAGTGAGATCATATGATACATGTCTTTCTCTGATTGACTTACTTCGCTCAGCATAATACCCTCTAGTTCCATCCACGTTGTTGCAAATGGCAAGATTTCTTTTTTTTGATGGCTGCATAATATTCCATTGTGTATATACATATATATATATATACACACACACACACATATATATATAAACACACACATATATATATATACATATATATACCACATCTTCTTTATCCATTCATCTGTTGATGGACATCTTGGCTCTTTCCATAGTTTGGCTATTGTGGACATTGCTGCTATAAACATTGGGGTGCACGTGCCCCTTCGGATCCCTACATTTCATCAAGGCTCTTTAAAAGCCTGTGACTATCTCATGCATCGAGCAATATTTTTAAAGAAATCTCCACACAGAACACAGCACACATGGGCAGCAGCAAAGAGGATTTACATCAGACACTAAGGAGAACTCCCAGCAGTCATCATTAATAAGGTAATAGGGAGCCTAAGAAATGTTATAGCAGTGACTTTCTTTCTGAGACAGAACGGCTTCCACAGGTTGTTCCTGACATGGTGGTGCCTGGAGGCTGGCAGATGGACCGAATGATAGATGTGTGATTTTAGGGAGGAAATTGGCTCTAGCCAACTCTCTTGTCCTTGAAAATGCCAAGTGTTTTCAATTTCTCCCCCTTTTGAACCAAGAGAAAGTTGGAAGGCGATTTTCTCTTATCTGAAAAGTGGTCCAGCTTGCATTTCCCACCTAATTCTTTAAAAATACATACATGTATGCGTTTTGAAAGGAAAGCAGTGATGAATGTTTACTTACCTCCCCTGAGTGGTGCTGGAAGAATGTAACTGCATCTTTCTCCTGGGGCCAACAGGTAAATATCTTTTGTTGCCAGTTTGGCCATATTCTATGTAAGAAGGCCAAAAAGGAACTGACCCTTTGGACAGGTCTAGGCCCTGCAGTACACATTTATCAAAGCTAAATCTAGGCACATGTTTTCAAATTAATTAATCACATGCCGAAGTATAATAATTATACTTATTTCTCGAAATCTCTCCTAATTGACATGTTCGCCTGCTCACTCTCCTTTAGAAAGTCAAAGATCTTTGACATGGGATGGTATCTCACCCTTACTCTTAGTAACCGTCACACAAATCTATAGATGCCTGAGATGTATTTCTTGTCCAAAAATGTTTGGTCAGTGTCCAGTTAAAGAAAAAGCACAGACTATCTGCATTTCGACAGATAAAGGCTTGAATCCTGGCACTGCTGCTGATTAGGAACTGACTTTGAGTAGGTCACTTATCTTTCTGAATGCCAAATGTAAAGTGGGGATGAAAACCTTCTCTGAGGGGCGCCTGGGTGGCTCAGTCATTAAGCATCTGCCTTTGGCTCAGGTCGTGATCCCAGGGTCCTGGGATCAAGCCCCGCATCGGACTCCCTGCTCTGCAGGAAGCCTGCTTCTCCCTCTCCCACTCCCCCTGCTTGTGTTCCCTCTCTCGCTGTGTCTCTCTCTGTCAAATAAATAAAATCTTAAAAAAAAAAAAAAAAAGAAAGAAAACCTTCTCTGAAAGGGTTGGTTGGAAGATCAAATGAAGATGCATATGATATGCCTGGCACAAAATAAGGGCTTGTTGGATTTGGGTTTTCTGTTTTCCCCCAAGGTGGGGTGTGTGCAGGGGGGTTTCTTCTGGGAAATGTCTGCTCCCCTCAGAGCTCTACACATACCAGATTCCAAGAGCAATGCAGAAGGGCAAACCAGGACCCCACCTCCCTTGCTTGGGTGATCACATTCTGAATTGCCAATTCTACCTCCTCAGATGATGTAAGACTCCCCTACCAACTCACAGCCTAAACAAAATAAGAACACAGCCATGCTCTGGTGGAAGGAGAGGCTCCTTCTGCTCATACACAGAGATGTTAAGCTATCCTGTGGCTCTCTGCAGCTCTCCTATATTTGCAAGGTCAGCCTCCCTCAGGCCACTGGTCATGATGGAGAGAACACCACATTCTGATCAAGTACAGCTGAGTTTGGAGGATGTCAGGGTGTTACAAGGGGAACATGGAAGGAACCTGGGATTTTTATTTGGGGGAAGGAGGCTTAAGGAAGAAGCTGTTGTATGACAGAGAATGGAAATTATCTGTGGGCTACAGGAGATGGATTATATCCAGTGATTAGAAACGAAAGAATAAAGAATTCTGTTACTAGTTAGAGTCAACAAAAAATGGAAGGGCTGCCTTACGAAGGAGTAACTTCCTGTCAAAAATATCCAAGCAGAGACTGAAAGACATTTCATCAGTGATGGAGAGAGGGATTCATGGATTGGGTAATAAACAGGTGTGTGTGCTCCCTTCTAACTCTACAACCCAAGACGCAGGTCTCAGCTGTAATGCTATGCTAATGACAAAGCACCATGGGAAAATCCACCTAATTCCCCACCTAAGGAGAGGAAGAACAAAGCAATTGGTCAAATAGTCTCCTAAATGTCCATTGTCCATTTCTTTTTTTCCGAGAGAGAAAGCGAGTGTGGAGCCCAACACAGGGCTTGATCTCATGACCCTGAGATCATGACCTGAGCCAAAATCAAGAGTCGGACACTCAAGTGACTAAGCCACCCAGGTGCCCCCTAAATATCTATTTCTAAATACACTTACTATTCATTGTCATTTCAAGGGATCGGCTATGGATAAGTTAATTTAACCTTGCACTACTATTCGTTATCTCCATAATTCACAGTATAGTCACACATTTGATTTCCACTGCTTGAATGTAAAGACAAGCCACTCTGATTAAGCAATTCCCATCAGCAAAAGAAAGAAAAAGGAAGGAAGGAAGGAAGGAAGGAAGGGAGGGAGGGAGGGAGGGAGGGAGGGAGGGAGGGAGGAAGGGGGGCGGGAGGACGGACAAAATTCCCATCAGCAACCCATGCCATCAGACTTGACGAAAACCAGAGTGCTTGACCAGGCAAGCGTGGCTGCACAGGTCTGCCCCCCACGCCCACCACAGCATCTCAGGCTCCCTGAGCGTGGCTGCACAGGTCTGCCCCCCACGCCCACTACAGCATCTCAGGCTCCCTGAGCGTGGCTGCACAGGTCTGTCCCCCATGCCCACCACAGCATCTCAGGCTCCCTGAGCGTGGCTGCACAGGTCTGCCCCCCACGCCCACTACAGCATCTCAGGCTCCCTGAGCTCCTCCTGGGCTGTGCAGGCTGGATGCAGAGGAGACACATGGAGAAAGAGAAAAACTGGTGAAAGATCACAGGCTGTAATCTGTCACTCTGAAATTTAAGTGTGATGTGGAATGTTCTCTAGCTGCTTTTGCTTTTCAAACGTGAATTTTGCCGAGCCTCGGTGTCTGACATGAATCCACACTACTCCACGGGACACACATCTGATACATGCCGGGCCCTTGGAGGGCTGGCCCGGCTCCTTTGATGTGTGCACATAAGAACACGGTCTGGAATGCGTGTGGAGACCTGAGCAGTCGCTGAATGCCACGCCCTTCTCATAGCGGGCTCTTTAGCTGGGCTATCCGTGTCCTCATCTGCAAGGGGGCTACAGAGCTTGGTGAGAAGGAAGCACAAAATCAATCCCAAATGTGGGGCCCTGAGCCATGGCAAGATGGATCACTTCAAAATGGCTTCAAAACTCTGCCCCATCACTGTGCCCAGCCAGCAGAACCAGAAGGAAATAGTTAAATCGCTCAGATCCTCTGAAATTAATACTCAGAGTTAATGGTGAGATGGGTACGATTCCATCACGTGGGCTGCAGACCAATTCCACAGCTGTAATGTGGCTATTAAAATGCTGTGGTCATGGATATTTAGTCTAATAAATGGATTTTAAACATGGATTCAATTTTTAACCCAACTCTGGAAGTGGTAAGATATGCGAAGAATAATACAACCACGGCTAAATATGTGGTTTACCACTTACTTCCCTGATTAGAAGTTGCTGGAAGAGAGGGCACAGAATTGGGGAACAGGGAAGACAGACAGAGGAGGGGGTAACTCTGAATGCACTGCAGTAGGAATCCTAACTCATATCTAACTTTTCTCCTTTAAGAATGTGACAGTGTAACATTGATAAATCAATATCTGTGGCCTTAACTACATGACACTGTGGATTTTATGTTTTCACATAACATAATACCCCTTTAATCATCATCGGCTAGGTTATACTTAAATAAAATTTAGGTTTGCTCGTTTGTTTCTTTTTGGTAAAAGAAGCATGCTGTATTCTTTCTGATTAATGGAGGATGCTAAGAATGCATTTTCAATCAGTGCTTCCATACAGGAAAGAAAAAAAGACAGTATTATATAGCTCCAGATCTTGTTTGAAAGTGACTTTATCTGAAGAGTAAACAAGGAGGTTCAAGGTTAAGTGTCAGAGCACCCAGATCCCCTACATGAGCGAAATGGAATATTTATTAAAATAGGATCTGCCAATAAGTAAGAGACTTATTTACAATTCTGGGGACAAGGGAGTAGATTGTGTGAGAGAGGACTGGGAAGAAAGAGAAGAAGGAAAATAATAAAATAATAAAAAAGAAAATAAGTTTGTTTAGCTCATCCATCAATGCAACAGTAAAGCAACTTTGAGTCAAGCTGGGTTTGTGCCCTTCCAGCAGGTGGTCATACGGGAGGCCTCATCACCAGCAGACACAAACTATCTGGGGGCTCCGTACTCACCAGTGAGTTCTTCCAGAACAGGCTGTCCACTCTTGGTGTAGTGGCTGGGCTCCATGCTCACACCCGCGGAGCTGGATTCAGCAGTAACATTCCCTTCGGTGTCTGTCTGGGACCTTCACACACAAACCAAAGCAGACACACTTGTCACGAACAGTAGCTACCACATCTGGACCACTGTGGTCTGACCACAGCACCCACCACCCACAAGAAGCTTTAGAACAGAGCAGACCAGCAGACTGACTCTAAATAATTCATCAGCACATGTGGAGCAATGTCCTAGAAAGAGAGAGAACCACCGAACTGTAAAAGATGAAATATTCATTGCCCAAATGGAGGGTCTGCAATCCCTCACTGGGGAATGCTTCTCTGAATCCCCATCAGGGAGCTAGGTCTAGCCAGAAAAATGCTGGAGAGTACCGCGTGGTTTGGATCATTTAACCTCTGCCAAAGAGCAACTTCTAAGTACTCAGCAATGCCAGCAAGTCAAGCATAAAGAGGACTCCATTAACAGCCCCATGGCCCTCCCCAAATCTTCCTGACATGGCTCTTTCTGAAAAGGTGACTATAAAACCAGTCAGGAGTGGGTGCCAAGCAGGTGTGTTTGCCCTCCACGTCTCTGATTCAGAGCTCAGATCTTCTGAGATGAAAGGTCTCATTGATCATTATTTCAACACTTGACTGAAATCTGTACTTCCCCAAACCTTCTCTGTGCCCTCATTTGTCAAGCAAATCCAGGCAACTGCTTCATGCAATGTGTTCTTGCCACAACTACCTCTGCTGACTTAGGCATGGCATGCGATGCGTAATTGCACTCAGATGCATAACCCTGGGTGTAGCATTATTAATTCATTAGCATCCTGAGCTCATTCAACCAGATTTCACTCTCTGTGAAGAAAGTGTTTGCCAAGAATGTGAACTGTCTTAAATGTGGGGGACGTACTGAGAAACCTCGTCATCTATTCTGCCCCGCCTTTGCCCTCCGAATGAAGCCATCAGTTCCAAATTCCTGCAATCTCCAACCGTCGAGCATATTTGGATTCCCACTGCTCCTCTTGACCCCCTGGCCAGAGTCCAAGCTCTCGTCATCTCTGCCCTATAAGCACTGTGTAAACAGGTACACTGCCTTTAGTCTGGAGGTTACAAATGGCAGCCAAGTATTAGAACCAGCCCACGGATTCTTACTGTTCTGTGTAGTATTTTAATGCTTTTTGAATTCATTTCAACATTTTAAAACTGGGAGATTTTGCAAGAAATATCTGGATTTCTGCCTTGTCCCTTTCTCTTCTTTTTCTTTCAGTAAAAACAAGAAAGTCAATCAGGACCTTGCCACCTGCTGGTGCCAAGGGATGGTTGCTCCCTCCAGAGAGGCCTAGTCCCTCTGCCCCAGTCCCATTACCTCGAGCTGCTGATTTAGGTTACCTTTTAGGTCTGAATCGGGCACCTGAATCTGCGCTCTCTATTCGAGACCGCTTGTAGGTCTGGTCTCCTCCCCACACCATCCTCCACTGATTTTTGTAATGTGATCACATCACTCTGATGAAAGGCCTCTGATAGTTTCCATTGCCCACAGAGAAAGTTAAGTCCTTACTGTGGAAGACAATGCCCGATGTGGGGATTCTTCATTCATCTCCAGCCCTGTCTCCTGCCAGTCCTGCCCTATGTTCCACCCGTGTCTTCTCTCCATTCCGAGATCACATCATGCCCTTAGCAGTTTTGTCTTTGTAGTTATGGTGATCTGTGCCCGAAGGCTCTTTTCCTCTTTCTTCCTCACTTTGCTCCCCATTTGCCTTTAACATGCAGTTCACACGTCATCTTGGCCAGGAAGCCTCCCTGGGCAGTGCTAGCGGATGGCTCTACCTGTGTGTTTTGACAGCACTCTTACTCGCCTGATGCCGATGTATTGCAATGGGACCTAATTAATACATCTTCCCTCAACCAGAGAGCTCTCTGAATGCAAAGACTGGCTTTTTTGATATGTACATACAAGAACCCGAGCTGATCAAGTTCACATGTAGAGCAGACACTTAGGCAGGGTGCGGTGAACAGACAAATGAGAAATTTTTAAGTCTAGAAAGATGCCGGGTACGGGAAGGAGCATTAGACTCGGAGTCTGAACCCTCCGAGCTGTAGGAGTGCAGCTGGCTGGAGGTAGCCATGCACATCTGAGAAGTCACTTCATACCTCGGACCCTCAGGGTCCCCCCTCTGTGCAGCAGGGCTTACAACAGCCGACCTCCCCTGATAGGATATAGAAGCATCCAGTAGAGCTTCAAGTGATAGATATACAGTGTTACTTCTGAATTGATAAACAGTTCATTCAGAGTGATTTTAAAAGATGATTTATCTTTCTTTTATGCCTTGGTAACATCACTAACATGGACAGATTCTGGGGCTGGGGGGAGCACTGCAAATTATCTGCAGTGAGCCATGAACTTGATCGAATTTTAGAGCACAAGGGGAGTTTAACCCATTTTTAAAAATCCCCTCATTTCACCCAGTCTCCTCACTCTACAGATGAGGACAATGCAGTTCAGAGAGACGCAGTGATTCAGAGAGTCAAGATTGTTTCATGCTTAAGAACTCGGTCCCTCTAGTTAGACAGATTTGGGTTTAAACACTAGCTCTTCTAGCTATTAGCTCTGGACTTGGTGCAAGTTATTTAATTACTCTAAGCCTCAGTTTGCTCACCTACAGAATGGGGATTTCAAAAGTAGCTAGCTCATGGAGTCTTGGGGATGATTATATGGGCTAAGGCACAAAAAGCCCTTAGCTGGATCTCTGCACATACTTGGTGCATATTCTCCATGGCTGTCCCTCCAGGCAGGGCCCAAGACCACACAGGGAGTCACAAGCTAATAAAAGACAGAGCCCAGGCATCCCGATGCCCATCCTGGTTCACCTGACAAGGAAAGGCACATCAGAGGGGCCATAAGGACATCGTACGGGGTGAACGTGAAAATGAAAATGCAGCTTGACAGATAGCGTGACATTTTCTCGTTCCTCCTATTTGTCAGACATTTGCTCTTTCATTAGGAGTTTTCCTCTCACAGAAAAGCTTGAAATTTTAAAAGAGGTTAAATGTTTTACAATCTTTCCAGTGACTCCAGAAAAAAAGAAAGAGGGAGTGAAATTGATGGTGACCAAAGACCATCCTATATTTTCATTTCGAAAATGCAAATCAAGAATCTGTGAGCAGGAGCTTGAATATGCGTGACCTCAAGACTATTAATGTTATTGGAATGATAAAAATTTCATGGGGAGCAATTCAGTTGCCTCCATGGTTCAGTGAACAACTGAATTCAAAGCCCTGCAAGGAGACTCTGCATGGAGTGCTGAGTCATTCATTCTCTAAGCCCTGGCACTCTTCTCCAACGGTTAGCTGAGCTGATGACTTGATGGAATAAAGAGATGACCTCCTCCCAATTAAAAAGCCCGGGCTTGACCCCTGCTGACGGGGAGGGTGAGCAGAAGAGAAGGAAAGAGGGACGAGGAAAGGCCTGGCATTCCGTCACTGGCTGGCCCTGCCTGGGTTTGCTCTGAATCACTCAGGCCAGTCTTTCCAGCTGCTGTGGGCAGGGATGGTAACAAAGCCTCCCAGAGTACCACTCGGGCAGGGAGAGAGGGGATATCCAATTCTCTGGGGAACCATATAAACACAGGAAGCTGAAGGTGTGGGTATGAGTCTATGCACATGAACAGGGATGTAAATACACGTGGGCATACGCACACGAGCATTTTGTAAAGGAATAAGAACTTGTCTCCATACTTGTGACTGTCGATGTATGTCCATGCCTGTGGGTGCACGAGTGTGTGTGTATCGTGTATATGTGTCTATACTTAGGGCAGAAGCTGTACAGTAAGTGCCTGGAACATGGCATTCAATCTTTGGGCCCCTTTTGCTATGCAGGGGGTATTATTAACATTCAGCTGTGCAGACTGGCCAAAGGCACTACACATCTCAAGTACACGATCAAGCTGAGCACTATGAGCAAAGCTTTGGGACTCCCTTAAAAGCAGTGCTAGGGGAGCTTCCATCTGCTGGAGAGGACTCGTCAGCACGTGTCAAGCACCACCAAGAGCCAGCAACCTCCGTGCCGCAAAGGTGTGTGGTGCCGGCCGAGACACGCGAGGCCTTCGCGGGCTACCAGCACACAGAACAAGCAGCTCCTGGCTCCATGTTCTCTCCCGTGGTCCCATGGATGTGCCGTTAGAGACGGAGAGGGACAGGGGACAGGACGGAGTCAGACAAGCAAACATCCAGGCTTGTCTCAATATAATCTGGTTCTTTTGTTCTTCTAGAACCAGTCCCTTCCTCCCGTTCCCGCTCTCCTCTCAAGAGTCTAGTACACAGCAAGGACTGAAAAAATACTTAATACATGTGACGTAGTAAGAAACCACGAGTGTCTGGAAGTTCAGGAAAAACCCCTCTGTGAAGAGAAGCCTCAGGTATTCAGCAAGGTGATTTCCGTGGTTTTCATTTTTTGAAGTATGTTCAGGATCCGTTAGGACTGACACTGGGGCCTATCGTGTCCAGTGACACCGAACCACCCACCAAGTCTCCTCGTGCTGCGGCTGCTTCAGTAAATGCCCCCCTGGGGCCCCACATGCCTGGCAAACACCTCCTCATCCTGGGGGCAGCTCGAATTTTGCTTCCTCTCTTTAGCTTTCTCTCCCCGTCCCCGCCCAAGCCATGCCGGGCTAACTGGTCCCTCCGGCACACGTGCACGGCTCTATCAGCAGCTGGCCAAAGGGTGCCTCAGCTGCTAGCCTTCCTGCTCCTGGAAGGCAGGCCCGATTCCTGCCCTCAAAGACCTAGAATCTACCAGAGAGGCTCCCTGGCCCATGGCCCAGCACGGGCGGGCAGGCGGCCACACCTACCTGTACAGGAAAGGCGCGACGGTGGCGGTGTTGGGGTGGTTGTATTGCTGCTGGGGCTGAGGTAGCTGGACACTGACGGTATTGCTTCCTGTGGTCTGGGTGGTCCCGACGGACCCGCTGACAGTCTGGCTGCTGATGCTGTGGTTCAGGGTGGTCCCTCCGGGGCCTTTGCCTTCTGAGGACGCCAGGCTGGAGGAGGAACTGGAGTGTCTGCCGTCCAGCTGGGGCTTCTGCTGGGGGAGCCCCGAGCTCGGCTTCCCACCCCGGCTCCGCTCCACCTCCTTGGAAGGCGCAGGGGCACTTGGGGATTTCCCGGGCATGCTCTTCATTCCTGGTTTTGGTATTCCACTGTGGGAAGGGGCTGTAGCCTCCTTCTTGGCACTGTTGAGCTTTCCCCCTTTGGGGATGAAGCTGGCGATCTTGGAGGACTTTTTTGGCATCTCGGTCACCACCGCCCCACTGGGGTCTTCCTTCGGCCCCTCTTTGAGGTCCGGCCTTTCCGTCACAGAGGCTCTCTTGGCGAGGTCCTTGCTTTTCTCCTTTTCCTTCTCCCGCTGTTGTTTCTCCTTTTCTTTCTCGTTGGCTTTTGGGGAACTCTTCTTGTTGGTCAGCGCCCGGCTAAAAGTTCTCTGGGCGATGCCCTTGAGCGCAATTTTGGGGCTGTTGGAAGCGGGACCCGCCGTGGACAGCGAGCGACCGGTGGCCTCCATCTCTTCGCTCTCTTCAAAGCTGGGCAGAATCTCGAGCCGCTCGCAGCTCGTGTCCCGCGACCCCGGGCCCTCGCCTGCCTTGGAAGCCCCTTTGCTGTTGAAAAGCTTGAGTTTTTCCAGCATGGACTTCTGATTGTTGGGGGCTGGCTTCATGGCTTCAGCTGGGGTCCTGGGGGCCTCGGGCACGGGCTGCTTGACCGAGAGCATAGACGACGTGGCGCTGTGCTTCACGCTGACCGACTTACTGCGCCAGGGCTTGGAGGCCGCGCCGGGCTGTGGGATAGCTGAGGAGGTGCTGCTATTAGCGGGGCTGGAACTGCAGCCGCTCTCCAGAGGAGCAGGTGCATTTTCACTCATTCCGGGGTGGGAGGAGGCTGGGCTCGCCAATGGCTCTGCAGAGATGGGGAGGAGAAGGAAAGCCGAATTATGCCTACGGACCTGCACTGCCGATGAGGGAGGGTGGGCCATGGTTCCACGGCCCATCACTCTCCACCCAAATGCCAGATGGCGCCACCACCCGCCTGGTGCATTACCTGTGCTTCCAATTCAGATCCTACCTGCCAACCGCTCTCCATCACACACCGTTCACATTCGCCGGCACATTCCAGGATATGCCGTGCAAATGCACACTGATCTTAACACCAACATGCGCAAAGCACAATTAAGCATACATTTACGGAAACACAAACTAGCAAAAACCTCCATCACCGCTATGGTGTGTAGGAAAGATGTAGGAAATGCCTACTGTTTTAAATTATTCAACCCACAACCCAAGTTCCCAGTTATGTGAAATAACTGGGAATTAGCTGACTTTAAGAAAATGTAGGAGAGACATTAAAACAGGACAAAAAAAAAAAAAAATAGAAAAAGAAAGAAAGAGAAACCAAGCATGATCTTTACAGAAGAATAATTACCCGAGAAAGTCGCTAGGTCCTATCAAAGCATATACATTTTTCTGTGCTGACACTCTGAAAGAGATACAAACATGATGCAGGCAAGACTTAAAAAAGATTTTTTAGCTTCAGAGTATCACCCGCACATGGCTGCACCGTAGGCATGAAAACACACAGGTTATCACAAAGTCAAGGCTTCCCCCTTGGCGCTTGCTCGGGGAGCATTTCCCCAGCCAGACTCTCTTCTCAGAATAAGCCTCAAGATATTTCCAAACTGAGAATCGGAATGATTCTGAGAAGGGCGGGTTCCACACTGGACTTGTGCTCGCCACCAAGGGGGCCCATACCCCAGGAATGAGGACTGTGACGCCCTCCTCCGGGAGCGCTCAGAACCACGCCGCTCTGTCGCCCGCATTACCGTAGCTATCAGAAAGTGGCCGGGAGGGCACGTCACGGCTGAGCCCGGTGCCGCGCCACCCACACCCCACGCCCGCCCACTGCACGGGACAGACGGGACGCGGCACTTCAGCCCCCAAAGGGCACATCCACGTCTGCAAAGTCACCATGACATGACTTACCTGGCAGCAGCTACTTTCTCCCGCAACGGTTCCCCAGGAAAAATTCTCCAACCAGAGAGGCTGCCCTTCCAATTGTCACAAGTGTTTTCAGTTAAACTGCTCATGTTTCTAATTAGCTTTTGTCATCCGCAACTGCTCCAGTACCCAGAAGCCTGGCGGGATTAACGGCTGCTTCTTCTGCCCTTTTTTTTTTTTTAATACCTATGTTCCGCTGCCTTCTAGCAACAGAGTAAACTGTGTATAGAGCGGCGTTTTATGATTTAAAAGTCAACGGCCACCGAAGCCGAGCGCAGGCAGCCCCTGTGTGGGGCATGAGCACCGAGCCCCGAGAACTCCCAGCGGAGGAACTGCTTCCCTCCACTCACTCCCAGTTGCTCCGGGAAGCCACAGCTCCAGGGTGATCCAAAGCAGACCTCCCAATGTTTTAAAACACATACATCTTCCTGACTTACTGGGGATTTGGGTTTGGAGCGGGGGGTGCTGCCCAATCCTCCCTAACAAAACTCACGGGGCGTTGTTGGATCTTTTCCTAGGGAGAGCTGGAGACTGGCCTGGAGACAGGCTCACGAACCCACCCACACAGCTGGCCCTTCAGAGGGTCTCCACAGGCCGGACGCTGCTTACGGAGGGCCTCCTGGTATCAGGAGGTGCAGTGCTAGGCACGCCGTGAAGAGGGGCTCAGTGCCCCTTTTTTATGAGTCGGGAAATGGAGGCTCAAGGGAGGGCTAACAACTGACCCGAAATCACATAGCTAGACGTGGACGTAGCTGGGACTTGAACCCAGGGC
Source organism: Phoca vitulina (assembly GCF_004348235.1). NCBI lineage: Eukaryota > Metazoa > Chordata > Mammalia > Carnivora > Phocidae > Phoca > Phoca vitulina. Next base: position 1,265,594 of record NW_022589719.1, on the reverse strand, counting down.
TCCTGACACAGTGCTCTCGGGACTGCATCATCACAGCTACCTCTTTTGATGAAGGGTATATTTAAACAAGAGCCACTTGAGAGTGCTTTTGAGGCATCAACTTTTCCGTTGCTTAGGTGTGTTCACGGCATCCTTGGTGGGGTGCAAGCCAACCCAGCCATCGGAAGGGAGGCAGCCTATGTGTAGAGGTTGGCTCTCTGGAGGAAATACTTGTGACCTCCGATCCCGAGTTCCACTTCTCTTAGGACAACCGTCTTTCCCTTTCCCTGGGCTCAGATCTGGGGCAAAAGTATTCACTCACTTGTTCATTCAATATCTCTACTCATGTCAATATTCACTCATTCAATGCATATGTAAGACATTTTTCTCTATACCTGGGCTATGCCGATGTGAAACAGCAAGGCCCCTGCCTTCATGGAGTTTACATTCCAGCAGAGAGGAACAAATGGTAATTAACATAGTGAATGAATTTTATCATTTGTTAGAAAATAAGTGCTACATGATGTAATGAACACTGGGTATTCTATAAGACCGATGAATCACTGACCTCTACCTCTGAAATTAATAACACATTATATGTTAATTAATTGAATTTAAATTTTTAAAAATAAGGAAAAAAGTAAGTGCTAACATAAGTGCTAAAGTCTTTGGGGGCAGGTTGTAACAATGGACATTGTTACAAGAACCACATGACATTCAGAGGTGCACCCCGCTTTCCTAAAGAAGTCTTGGGCACATTCCACTGAGCATAAGTACACGGGTCAGGGTGACTTCTCTGCGCCCACACATTCCTTGGAACTTCTATAAAGCCTACTTGAAATGGTTTTGACAAATGCCCCTACCTAGCACATCTGTGTATTTTTAACACTAACATACACAGCTAGAAATTAACCAATGACCATCTAGCTCAACGAGTTACACAGACACCTGGCTCGGATACGTAAAATATACAGAGCAAGCTGAGGCTGTGTGTCTCCTTCAGATGCAAGGTGCCGGGCGGGGGGGAAGGGCTCTCACCATGTAGGCATGACATATACTCACACTGTCGCTTCTCAGGCTGTGCCAAAATGGCTCCCAGAAACTCCTACTTGTCTTTTAAACCCCTGCTCAAATGCCCTCTCTGTCACAGTGAGACTCTAAAGCTGAATGAATCACTTGGTTTACATCACATGGCATTTTCCCCTACTCTGTATTTCCCTAGGACATTGTTCATACCTCCTCATAAACAGATTTTAGAGGGCTACCTACTTACACTAGGCACTGGGAATCCAGGAGAATAAAATACAGCTCCTGCCCTCTAGGAACTCACTGTCCAAAGGGGCAACAGGCCTCAAAGAGAGCAGAGAACAATGTAAGGGACTGTAGAGGGATGCACAAGTACCATGAGGCCTAAGGGTTGGGATCCATTAATTCTCCCATTTGGGAAACCTTCACAGAGCCAATGACCTTTGAATTGTCATGCCATGTTTCTGGTATAGGTTGGCTGGCTATCCATTGTCCCCCGCCCCCCGACTCATCTTTGTGCCCTATAGCTTTCCAGAGCATAGAAACACTCGTGGCTTTGGAATTGTAGGTTGGTAGTTTGGGCTTTTGCAATTCACATTTAAGGCAACAGAGACACAGACTTCTGATTAGTCATCAGAGTTTTATTAAAACTTTTTAGCCTAAACTCTGGCAAAAATAAAAAACAAAATCAGGGCTCAGAGCCTCAGATTTTCTACTTGGCATTTAGCCTGGGCTCCCCTGGTTATGGAATCATGGGGACATTTCAAGGCTATTCGTCATAGCTGTAAAAGGTAGAGATGATCTGAATGTGGTTTCCAGAACAGGAGTTTCCTGAGTAGGGCAACAGGGCATGAGAGCACCTGAGGATAAGACCATCTATACTTTGTACTTATGTCATGGCTAGAAATCCCCTTAATAGTGAAGGGGGCTCCAGGTCATGAGTGGTCTTGACATGTCCTGTCATTCTGAAGGTATCACATAAGTGACCTTGGCCGAAGTGGCTGTTTGGGGCCTGTTCCTCTTTCTTTGGAAAGCAGTCATTTCTAATGCCAGGATTTTGTGATTCCTAGCATGAGACTGTCCTTACCTTGCTTCAGAGATAGTGAAATAAATACAAAAGAGACGTGGGTAGGTGAGCCAAGCCTTAAGCCTCGTTACCAGCCAACGGAGTGACCTTAGATATGCCATTTTTCCCCTCTGGGCCTCAGTCACCCCAATTGTAAGAAACAGGATGAGCTATTTCTCTAGAATCTTTTCAGCTCCACTTCCATTTAAAGCTCAGTGAGTCTCCGAAAGGCCCAGTGAGGTTGGGGCCAGAGAACGCAGCCCTCACTAAGTTCTGTCCTTATTCTGGGCTGACATACAGGTGTTTCTTTACCTTCAAGCATTCTGCCTCCATGGTTCTCTTAAGATGTTTACTTGTAAATGTCAGAGAAAACTGGCTGGGTCAAGGAAGAGTCAGCCTTGAATGAGGAGCTTGTGAATTCAGAAATGCTGGTATTCTATGAAAACAAGCCTGGGGGAGGGAAAGTGGGGAGAGTTCTTTAAAATTAAGAGCACTTCTCTCCCTAATAAGGAACAGCTCTAGTTTCTGTTCTCAAGTATACAAACCTTTGTTAGAGCAAAGGAATCTAAGAGGGAGAAAAGAGGAAAGCATAAAAGAATGTTCTGAACATCAGTATTTCTCCAGCAAGGGTATGTGGGCCACTGAAGTAGGTAAGACTCTTTTCAGGGCATATGGGTGAATATTTTTTAAAAATTTTTTATTTAAATGCAATTTAATTAACATACACTGTATTATTCGGAGGTGGATGAGTGTTTTTATATTTTAAAAGTCATATATTTTATTGCAATATTAGAAGAGATAACTGGCACATATATAAATTAACTGTTTCATGGATATTTGATAGAGATTTAAAATTTGAGTCGACTTAACGAAAATATAAGACAAAAAAAGTTCAGATTTGGCTAAACTCACGCAAGTTTGTGAAAGACTTAAGTCGGGGAGACACTTTTCCATTAAATCAAGAAATACTTATTTTCTATATAAAATATGTAATAAATGTTTTATAAATACCTATTTATATTAAATCTAATCTTTTGGAAAATGTGATCAATGAAATAGAAATCAAACCAGAAGGCCCAAATAAGGACTAGGTTCAAAACGGATCTGAAATAGCTCCTTCTTAGAGTTTTATTTGCGTGGATTTGTTTAGCACGGCATTTTGCTGAGAACAGCTAGCACTGGCCACAAGACCACGCCTTGTTTAGCCAAAGATAATTTTAAAAATAATGGCTTTAACAAGTTTTGACGACTAACCAGTAAGAATGACATATTACATCACACCCAATAAACATCCAAATATCCACATGCAAAACTGAAAACTATCAAGGCATACTCTTATTATATGCAATTAACTCTAATATATCCTACCCTAAGCCATTTTTTAAATGCCTATCACAGAGCCCCTGAACAGATTTTATGCCCTAGAGGAGATTGCGCCCTGCAGCCTAAATGTCTCTGTTCTAAAAGACCAGCTTCCAAGGTTCACCCACCACCAACTGACAAACCACCACAAGAAGGAAAAGTCTCATTTGAAACACAGCAGACAGGATGTCTTTGAAGAAGAGAAAAGGCTTTTTTTTTTTTTTAAGGGTTTAGGGAGAACATTAATCCTCCTGTGGGGAGGGGGAAAGTTTGGTTTTTCTGGCAACCAGCCTTAACCTTCCCTGACAGGAACCAAAATACTTTCTAAATGAAAATACTGTCTAAGGCAGATAAATAAGCATTTCTTCCTCTATCCCTCAGAGAGGGCCGATACTGGCCCCCAGTCCCTTCTGTCCCCAGCCTCCCAGTTGGTGGTCTGGTCCCCATGCCAGCAGGGGCACAGGGAATGTCTTCTAGACTGGTTGATCCCAGCTCCTGTCACCCCCACTGTGATTTTAAACCTGCCCTGGGGAGGTTTCCCGCCTAAATCCTCTCAGTACTCTTCAGGAAAAGACCTGATAATTGGGTCTGGGAAAATGTTTGCAATTTCCTATAATTTGTCAAGGTGTCCATCTTGAGCAGTTTTTTTTTTTTTTTTGAAAGTGCATGGACTCTAGCCACACAGGCTAGAGATGGTTTGCAGAGTTGCTCAGGTCAATTTCTCTACAACTCTGTTAGGCAGTTACCAGACCACAGAGGGGCACAGGAACCTCACTCAATCCACTAAGTGGTTCTGAAGGATTCCTTGAACCTGGCCGGGGAGCATTCTCAGCACTGCTGTGATCAAGGTTTAATATTAAGGGCATGGGCTTAAACATAGTTTTCTGTTCAATACTTCTTGCAGAGGATCATTGCAGATACAGAAAGAGAGAGAAGGGGGGGCATGAGAACCACCAAGGAAAGTGGGTAGGAAAGGGCCAGGGCACAGAGTAAGAGGAAGCTGGTGTTGGGACCCATACTCTAAGAACCTTCTCGTGTCTACAATTCCATAGGCTCTGAGAACATCCAATTTAGAATAAGGATGATGATCTACATAAACAAATAGTTTTAGAAAGTTGCTCTGTTAATGCAATCCCTATCAAATGCCCAATGATGATTTTTGCAGAAATAGAACAATCCGTCCAAAAAATCATATAGGATCTTAAAGGAGCCAAAACAATCTTAACAAAAGAACAAGGAGGTCTCACACTTCCTGATTTCAAAACTTACTACAAAGCCACAGTAATCAAATCAGTGTGGTACTGGCATAAGGACAGACATACAGACCAATGGATTAGACTGGAGAGCCCAGAAATAAGCCTGTGTATATATGGTCAAATGATTTTCACTATTATTCAATAAAGTCAGGACAGCCTTTTCAACAAATGGTGCTGGGAAAACAATATCCACATGCAAAAAAAAAAAAAAAAAGTTGGATTCTTACCTTATACCATATAAAAAATTAACTCAAAATGGATCAAAGACCTAAATGTAAGAGCTAAAGTTATAAAACTCTTAGAAGAAAACTTGGTACAAAATCTCCATGACACTGGATTTGGCAATGATCTCTTGGATGTGACAGCAAAACCATCAGAAAAAAAAAAAAAAAAAAAAAAAGTCAGACAAAATGGATTTCATCAAAATGGTGCATCAAAGGACACTGTTAGGGTGCCTGGATGGCTCAGTCAGTTAAGCGTCTGACTCTTGATCTCAGCTCAGGTCTTGATCTCAGGGTCTTGAACTCAAGCCCCATATTGGGCTCCACATTGGGCGTGGAGCCTACTTAAAACAAAACAAAACTAATTATGAGGGTGCCTGGGTGGCTCAGTCAGTTAAGCGTCCAACTCTTGGTTTCAGCTCAGGTCGTGATCTCAGGGTCCTGGGATCAAGCCCCATGTCAGGCTCTGCACTCAGCATGGAGTTTGCTTGAGATTCTCTCCTTGTCCTCTGCCCTTCCCCCCACTCACACACTCTCTCTCCAAAATAAATAAATAAAATTTTTTAAAAAAGAAAAAAGGACACTATTAACAGTGAAAAGGAAATCTACAGAATGGGAGAAAATACTTGCACATCATCTGTCTGATAAGGAATTGATAGCCAGAATATATCAAGCACTTCTGTAACTTGAAAACAACACCACAACAGTCTGATGGAAAAATGGGCAAATGGACATTTCTCCAAAGAAGATATGCAAATGGCCAATATGCACATGGAAAGATGTTCAGTATCACTAATCATTAGGGAATGCAAGTCAGAACTACAGTAAGATACCACTTCGTACCCATTAGGATGGCTATTATTAAAAACAACAACAACAAACAACAACAACAAAAAAACCCAGAAAGAGTCCTTGTAGAAGGTATGGAGAAATTAGAACCCTTGTGCACTACTGTGAGGATGTAAGAAGGTACAGCCATTGTAGAAAACAAAATGGCAGTCCCTCAAAAAAAATCAAACATAAAATATGATCCAGCAATTCCACTTCTAGGCATATACCCAAAAGAAATGAAAGCAGGGACTTGAACAGATATTGCTACACCTATGTTCACGGCGGCATTATTCACAATAGCCAAAAGGTAGAAGCGATCCAAGGGTCCATCAGTGGATAAACAATGGACAATAGAGACAGAAAGTAGAAGGATGACTGCCAGGAGCTGAGGGGAGGAGGGAATAATGAGTCCACAGTTTCAGCTGGGGACGATGGAAAGTTCTGGAGATGGTGGTGATGGTTGCACAACAGTGTGAGTGTACTTAATGTCATGGCACCATACATTTTTAAAATAGTTAAAATGGCAAATATCATACTAGGTATATTTTACCACAATGAAAAAAATCAGGTTGTATTTGGCCACAGTGACACAGAATTCTGACAATCGTTGCCTAAACTTTATTCCCAGTTCTTAGCATGGGACTGGCACACACGAAAGGCTCAAGAAATGTTTGCTAAATTAAAGAAAAAGCATCTCTGTTAGTTTGATGGTTAACAAATCACATGAGGGTCACCTGGGTGGCTCAGTCGGTCAAGCGTCTGCCTTCGGCTCAGGTCATGATCCCAGCATCCTGGGATCGAGCCCAGGATCAGGCTCCCTGCTCAGCAGGGAGCCTGCTTCTCCCTTTCTCTCTGCCTGCCTGTCTGCCTACTTGTGATCTCTCTCTCCCTGTCAAATAAATAAATAAAATCTTAAAAAAAAAAACAAATCACATGAGATTATATAGTTTAGAATATTACTTTATTAGTATTATTTTAGCTGGAAGAAACCATTTCTGCTTCAAAGGAATAGCAATACTTTTTTAACAGTTGGCAAGCAAAATTACACCACTTAAATTCTTCCTCCCAACTCTGGCCTCACCAACTCTCTGGTCAGGCTGTTTGCTCTGACCAGCATGCCATACCGCCCACCGCCCCCCCCCCCCGCCCCTCAACCCCCACCATACCCAACCTTAGCCCCCAGTTTACCTTCCACACCTTCCATTCCAGGAAATCTCCTGAATCCCCAAACCAGAGGCCATCCCTTTTAATTTGAAGAGCCTTAAGACTGTTGAGGCTTCTCTGGGGTCCCTGGCACTCGTCAGCCGGCACTGAGCTTACTTAGGAGAATGGCTGATGCACTAGTAGGTGCCCAGAGATGGTTGGTGGAAAAACCAACAAACAAATAAAAACTGTTACCCACGTTCAATCCCTCCACAGGGCTCAAAATTAAAATCAGGTGTGACTGGCTTTAGCATCTTGCCTAATTATGCTAGTTGTTCCCTTTAAAGCTAAGTGAACCGACTAGAAACTTCGGTGATGCTTTCGGTGTTTTTTTCTTCTACGTGTGGTGGAAATTTTGCTGTAACGGGTCACCGAGAAGGTCACGTCCACATACTCCAGTGTCCTGTAAGGGTGTGGCCAGGAAGAAATGTGCAGAATGCAGAAGTGCATCATCCTGCTAGCCTGCAGCCAGCTCTTTTCCGTGTGAGCCACGGAGTTCCCGGTCTTCCTCAGTGACTTTTTCACCCCAGAGGAAGGGGAAGAAGGGGCCCTCCACAGCTGGAGCAATTACAGCTCTTTTTTAATATATGCTCTTTAATCTATGACAAAGCAATTCCTTTCCTTCAGTGGCTTATTTTGGATAAAACAGAATGACAGGAAGGGTAATGAGATCATTTGTTTCTCTCCTGGTCGTGAAAAAAATAACAAAGTACCCTCGTTTCTCTCCTGGTAGTGGACAAAAATAACAAAGTACCATTTTCCTACACAGTGTTCCCTATACCGTCTCCAGTTTTACAAGGTACATTTTCTAATCATGCTTAATGCCATCAAGAGCTGGTAAAGCTAAACAAACGTTAACTTACTGGAAATGCTAGTAGACGGTTGCACTTACGTTCGACCTTGTAGTAACGTCTTAAAAAGAGAATTAGTAAAATCTCTCTCCCTCCCCCATGCACTTGCTACACCAAAAGGTGTCCTATAGGTATTTTGAAAATCCTCCCAACTCAGCTGGATGAGGAGACAAATCATTTGCTGACATTTGCAGGAAGATGCCTTTAAAAATAAAAAGTGTTCCATGGGGCGCCTGGGTGGCTCAGTCATTAAGTGTCTGCTTTCGGCTCAGGTCATGATCCAGGGTCCTGGGATCGAGCCCCGCATCAGGCTCCCTACTCAGCAGGAAGACTGCTTCTCCCTCTCCCACTCCCCCTGCTTGTGTTCCCTCTCTTGCTGTCCCTCACTCTGTCAAAAAATAAATAAAATCTTTAAAAAAAAGAAAATAAATAAATAAAAAGTGTTCCTTTTCTTCATCTTTCATTTCTTGAAGGCTCATCACCCTCACAATACCCCCTTCCTCTCTCTTGAACTATTTGTTCGAAATCCCAAGCAATAGGTTTCAGGAGAAAGCTTTTGTTTTAATTGGTCAAGCCATTTCTCTATCTTGTACCATATATGGCTATAAGAAAGCACAAAACTGGACACAGAAAACTTTCTCCCTTGTTTCATGAGTGTATGAAATTTCACAGAGAGATTATAAATAGTTTACAAGGGGCAAATCTTATTCTTGCAAGAGGTCACTGTCCACAGCCAACAGCTCTTTGGCAGAGCATAATGGTTATATGCTATTGTAAATATATTCCTCTAAGATAGAGTTAGTTAAGGAATTCTGCAGGCTTTCTCCCCTAAGTTACCAGCCCAATCTTCCTTTCTCTTGGGGCAAAAGATGGATACTCCAAAATAGGAGCCTCCAAACCAGTGTTAAACCAGAATGCTTTCCAATGAACAATGTAAACAGGCATTAATAAAGAGAAGGGGTTCCAAGGTCAGGTAAATTTGGAAAACAACGCTAAACAGTGGTCAGTTTCCTTGCCTTGCAGGACTTCTAAGAGGCTTTATTAAGCTTACTTGCACTGGGAATATCCAAAATGATAATGGAAGAGTACGATTCCTAAATGTATTTTTGCCATAAACTGATTTTATGGGGTAGTTTAAGGTAATAGCTTATCATGGTATGCATTTTGGTAAACACTGTCTTAATGGAGGTGGCAGAAAATGCTTAAATCACTTAAATCAGATAAGATAGCTGTCCAACAGGTAACAGTCACTAAAAGAAAAGGTATACAAGGGAGAAGGGAGAAGTTATACCCCCTTTTCCCCTGTGAAGTTATAATCTTGTAGATTGCAGAATGCTTTCATGATATGCATTCTGAGCATTAAATATCCTTAACATGTGTCTTCTCCCTTTTATTTCAATAAGATTAGTCTAAGGCTCTGCACTAAAGCCAAAAAGACCACATGACAACAGGAAGCAGGAATAATGGCTGCACAGTGGCATGCCTAAAAAGATTTCTATCAACAATTAGGCTCACCATGATACAGTCCTGGGACATGGCAGCCATGAAAATGGCTGTGACCTTGGCCTGTATTAAATACAAGAATGATATTCAGAACAAGGGCGGTGAGTTGGGGCGCCTGGGTGGCTCAGTCGTTAAGCGTCTGCCTTCGGCTCGGGTCGTGATTCCAGGGTCCTGGGATCGAGCCCCGCATCGGGCTCCCTGCTCGGCGGGAAGCCTGCTTCTCCCTCTCCCACTCCCACTGCTTGTGTTCCCTCTCTCCTCTCTCGCTGTCTCTCTCTCTGTCAAATAAATAAATAAAATCTTTAAAAAAAAAAAAAAAAAAAAAAAGAACAAGGGCGGTGAGGATCTTGCCCTGTGGCGCCCAGCTCAGACTAGAGCTAGAATGGTGAAATCTTCAGGATTTTGGACGTGGGAAGAGATCTGCTACTTTAAGTCACTCATTTCCCAGAAAGGGAACAGAGCTCTGGACAGGTAATGACTTCTCCAAGGTTTCGCAGTCAATCAGTGAACAGCATAGCTGTGACTGAACTCAGGGCTCTGAAGCTGGTTAAACAAAGTAGCTTTGCCAGCCCTGCTCCCAAACCTGGCCATTCGGAATCTCATCCCATTCGGGATGGACCCGAGCAGCTGGAGCCTTAACTAGCTCCTCGGGTGACTGCCATCCACATGAACTTGGAAAACAAGGGACTGAAGAATGTGAAATCTCCTACCACACACTGAGAAACTGCAGTTTTCCCAGGAATAAGGGGTAGAATCTGAGGAGGACCGTAAACCACCTTCAACAAGGAGAGGCTGAAAATGACTGAGACATTCAACTTGGACAAGAGAGGACTTGGAAGAAGGCAAAAGTGACAGAACTCTTATTACCAAGGTGGCTGGCTTTTCCCTTGGATTTTTCTGCCCACTGACCCTGCACAGCAGCAAAAAAGGGTTAAATCTACACCTGCCAGGGCAGGCCCCCAACTCAGGTCTGCTCTGAAGGAGAGTATGTGGTCTGTGAAAGGCCAACCCTGAAGGTCCACAGAGCAGCTTAGGGGCCAGCCGGAGGCGGTGGGGAGCGGATGCTGATAGCAACTGTGGAAAGGGGGAACTGAGCCAACCTGTTTTTATATGTTCTCTGCTCTACTTCTACCAGAGCAGCTCTCTTGACATGTAAGATTTCATTTAACAAAAGGTTTCCATGGGGGGAAAAAACCCTCCAACAATATTAATAATCATATATTAATAACAGCCAGCATTTACGGAGCTTACACTTTGCGCCAGATGCTGTGTCAGAGAGCATTTTAATATACCCTCTTTTTTATTTGCAGGATAAATCCAATGAGGTAGGTAATAATGATTCCATTTCACCAATGAGGAAATGGAGGTGCCAGGCTTTGGTAGGTTACCCGAGATCAAACACATTACCGCCAAGCACCTTTATTTCAAAGTCCACATGGGTCAGCGGCACACCTAGTGACCCCGCCCCAAGAAGAGACAATAAACTGACTCTCAACATACACACTCCTTTCTTGGTACAAGATACGGTATTTTCATCAAGTCTTCTGCCAACCGCTTGCAGAGACTCTACAGCAAAGTTCTCTGACCTATCACTTCTTCCCTGAGAAAGCAATTTTTTCCCCCTCCAGAAAGTTCTTTTTAAAACTGGGAACATCCAACAACGGAGCAATAATTTGAGTATGGTTTTTGTTCTTCGAAACTTAGGATGCTGGCAAAATGTAATCTTTCTGCTGTTATTTTTTCTGCCAATCAAAATCAGAAGCCAACCAAAGAACTAGCTTATTGTATTTCTCTGGGGGAATCAATGCAGAAACGGAGAGCTGAATTGGACTATTATTCACCATCTATGATTGTATTATGCCAAATGTGCAGGAACAGAAGGAAAAAAGCAGTCATTTATCCTGATTCTGCCAAGTATGCAGACACTTGGTATCAGATAGATCAAATAACTTCAGGGCTTCACGGATGTCACGGATCCACACAGACTTCTGAGCCTTTTCGCCTGACGGTTGTCTTCTTAATGAAAAGACAGAATTTTTCTTCTGAAACAAATGAAACATGCGGAGGTAGAAAACGTCCCCAGAGACTGCTCACTGGCTTTACTCACCCAAATCAGGAAGCGATTTCCTCCAGGTGTCTGTTCTGTTTTATACAACAGCCCTGGCTGTGACAAGCTGGGGGGTAGATTAAATTTTTGTAACTAGAGCGCTCATTCAGATGAATCCTAATAACCCTTCTGTAAGGCTAAGACATCGTTTAAAAACAAGATAATCCTGACGAGGTGGATAAGAATGCCAAGGTAAAGGTCTTATTCTGCGCTGTGCTCGTGGTCTCACCTTTAGAATTCTGCAATCACAGAACTTGGCGGATGGGTTCCAGTCCAGCTTAACAGCTTGGTAACCCAGAGTTACTTACTTAGTCTAGCTGAGCTTCAGCTGGTACTCGTAAGTACAGATAAAGCCAACACCAATAACTGCCGTTTGCTGATGCCAACCATGCGCCAGTCACCACACTAAGCACTTTAAAGCCATTTAATAAATCCACTTAATGATTTCATTAGTTCACACACAAGCATCTTAGGAAGTGGATTTACCGCAGCTCAGAGATGTTATTATGGCTAGGAAATGGCAGAGCTAGAATTTAAACACTGAAGTCCGCGCTCTTAATTCACAGACGCCACTAAATGAAAATGGGGACCAAAGCTTGCTCTCTTCATCACGAGGAGCAGAGGAAGGACAGAAGAGTATCCTGCAGACAGCTGAGCAGAAAGACGCAGCTTCCTCCCCCTGCTCATACTGGGCTTTCTCAGGTGAGATAGAGCTGTGCCAAATATTGGTGGAATTGTTGTCTTCCACAGGTAGAGGGGGACCAGGGGACACCCCAAAAGCCCCATCCGACCTAGCTCCATAGAAGAAGAGAGAACTGCCCTTCCGAGGCCCTGTGTGTCCTAAAGCTCCCACCTTTAGGTCCCCAGGGCCCCACCCAGGCTGACTGCAGATTGTGGGCAAGCTCTCCCTTGTTTCTCTCCAAACTATGGCCGGGTACAAGGCAGGCTTTGGCCCGCTGGCCTGGTCCACCTCACCAGGCTTGCTGGAGGCAGCCCAGTGAACACATAGCTCTCACTGTCTGGCGAGATGACTCACATACTCCTGGCAACATCTGCTCTGTTTCTGTAAGACTCAAAGGGCTCTTCACATGAATGACGGTGAAGAGAGACTCAAGGAGCTTCTCACCCGACTGCAGGGCTAGGAGATATAATGGGGAAACCAGGCCGCTCACGGACCGGCTTGGAGGTTTTAATGCACACTTACACATGCCAAAGCTTATGAAATGTTGTTCCAGGGGATCTCTGTCATCTTGAATAATGAATTCTGGAGGTACAGTAACCAGGGATATGATTGGGGCTCAAAGTTATTTGGCGATGTTTCTCCTTGGAATCCTAAAACCACCACAACATTTAGTGTTTGCGCCTCCATCCATCCTATCCTATCCCATCCCATTCAACAGTTTTGACATTTCTGTTCCAGGTACCTTCCTAGGTGCCAGAGATACAGCTGGCAAGGAATATAAGAGGTTCTTTATGCCTTCAAGAGTTCTAAGTCTTGTGGGTGAGACCAACCATAGAGCTAAAGTAACAACAAAGTATGAAACCGTTGGGATAAGGGAATGTTTATGGAACAGTGGATAACAAAGGGGGTTACCTAACCCAGTGTGGGAGCAAGGGGGAATCAAGAAAGTCATTCAAGCCAGGTTTTACCACCCCTGCCCAGAGCTTTTAGAACTTGATTCTTTACAAAGTATTAAAAGGAAATAAAGTTCTAGGCACCCAGACCTAGTGATTAAAATCAAGCTCAGAAGGACAAAATATATAGATTCTCCACTTGATCGGGGTAATATCTGGTCAGCCAAATGCATTTGCAATACTAATCATAACCAGGGATTCCGGGGGCATATCCATTGCATCCAGTCATAATGAAAAATGGGCTATATAACTCAATCAGAATGTTATTCTTCCCTGCTCACCCAGCACGCACATACTCTTCATTCAGCGCACGTACTGAATCTGTTTCCACAATGAGGGATCCCTTACAAGTCACCTCCTGGTCTGGGCTGGAAAGAACAGGCATGCAGACTTGACTCTTTCATGCTTTTCCAAATTTTTCTGACAAGCCAAAAGCAAAGCTGATGTTTTCAAATAATATCAATCAGAGCACTGATCTAGTCACTTCCAGCTGTCAATCCAGACACAAGTTCAGCGCAAAGGGCTGAACTTCCTCTATTAAGAGATACATATCACAGTAACGAAAAAGTAAATGAGTGACAGAGACCCAAATGCAATTTTATATTCCCAATTTGAGACCTAAAGGAGGAAATAAAGGCAGGAATAGACAATCAGCATTAGCCCCACACTGACTAGGACTGAGTGGGGCAGCCAGGTTCTTTTCCTGAATCTTCGCAAACACCCCCGAGGAGGGTGGTACCAAGCCTATTTTACAGAATTGTATACTCAGGCTCAGGGAGGCTGAATCACTGGCCTGATATCACACAGCTGGTGAATGCAAAGGTGAGATTCAAGCCAAGGTCTGTCCAACATGGAGGTTAGAGCTTGCTGCCTTAGCCTCATTCTCCTCTGTAAGAATTAATAGACCCAGGGGACCAAAGCTGTCAGGGGCGGTGGGGGGAGGGTTGTGGAATGAGAAGGGGGTAGCAGAATACTTCTGGAAGCCACTGTTAGGGTAGTAAGAGCACCAGAGTTTCTGTTAGGATGGGAGAGATGCCTCTGGTAGGACAATTCCTTGATCAGCTACTTGGGGAACCTGTGCACCTACCTTGTAGAACAAGGGACAAACTGCCTGGTTACATGAAAAAGAGAGAAAAGAGGTCAAGGAAGTGCATGGGACAAGCAAGCGAGGGGATGTGATATGCAACATTTCCCTCCCTGTGACATCACAATAAGCCCTCACCAAAGTTACTAAAAGGTAGGAAATGCTTGCTGTGAGTGGATGTGTCTTGGAAGCCAGCAAGGAAGTAGGAAGTAGTGCTCAGGATGCTGGGGTGGAATGGAGACAACCCTTACAGAGAGCAGCTGGGGGAGAGCAGCCTATGGGAATCTGGAGGTGGAGTCCAGACTGTTCCGTCAGATCTCCCAAGAGCAGGAAGCTCTTTGTGAGTATCCGGCCTGGTCGGTGCAGTCCAGGACCAGCTACAATCTCTTAGCTACACCAGTTTCTGCATCCGGGGCCAGCCCTGCAGCTCTCCCTCCGGGCCTTAGTTAGCTCTCCCCTGCCTCTCACAGCACGGCCGCTTCCCTAAGCTATTCCCCCTGTGAGGGTAACGGCCCAACCCAGCCTCTTCTCATCTCCCCATCCTCTGCCTTTCATAGGTCTTAGTCCTTTGTGCTTACTGCTAGCCCAGTACAGACTTAGCTCACTTTAAGTACTCCTCCTCTGGTACAGAGGTCACCAAACTAGGGCCTGAAGGCCAAATATGGCCCACCATCTACTTTTGTAAATACAGTTTTATTGGAACACAACCATGCTCGTTCATTTACATATTGTCTATGGCCACTTTCTCACTACAATGGCAGAACTGAGTAACTGCAACAGAAACTCCATGGCCAATGGCCTGCAAAACCCAAAATATTTACCATCTGGCCATGTAAGGGAGAATTTGCTGAGCCTTGCTCCAGAATATTAATTCCTTGAGGCCAGGGGCTCTGTTTCATCTTTTTATCTCCAGTACCTGATACAGGATAAATGTTGCTTAAGTGGGTGAATGCTTGCATGGCAGATAAACATCATGAAGTCAGGAACCTAAAGGAGTGGTTACTGCAAAAGTGCTAATTAAAAAACTTTAAACCACTAAAAAAAGATATTCTAGTAAACTGTATTTTCTAGGTAAGTCAGTTAATAGCAACAAGATTTTTCATGTTTTAATGCACATTGATTTGTTTTTTTTTTCTTCAAATGTAGGTTATTCCATTTCTCTTCCTTAGTAAACTTGGGTCCAACTGAAAACCTTTTGTGACGGCGTCAGGGTGCACTTCTGAATATTAGTATCCACTACTGAAAACCACAGACACAGCTCTAGATGTTATCTGGAAATAGCATAATTTGTCTTCCAGTTAAATGCTGGAAGTTACTGCTTTTGGGCACATACACCAAAAATATCACCTTAATTTCTTATTTGCTCTTCCTATTTTAATCATTTAAATATGATTAATCATTAATAACTTATTGAGCATATACTGTGTAAAAGTCACTGTGCTAAGTACTTTATTTGCATTGCCTAATTTAATTGTTCACAATAACCCTAAGAAGTAAATATTGATATATCCCCATTTTATAGATGAGAAAATTGAGGCTTGGAAAGATTAAGTAGCTTGTTCATTATCAAATGACAGGTTGGCTCTGTTGGCTCCAGTGTCTGAACTGTAAATAATTACTCTATGGCTTATCCACATATTCATTTATTCAACCTACCGACAAACATTTATCTTAAGTCTCTGTATACCAAGTTCTGTGATGGACATAGAGAGGAGAGAATAAGGTTCAGTCCCCGACCTCAAGGAGCCCATCTGCTAGTGAAGGACTGGCAAGATAACCATGGAGCATGATGAGGACAACCAGAGAAGAAGAGCAAGTTGCTGTAGGCACTCGAAGAAGGAGTTTCAAACTCAGTCTCCGGAGTCAGGAAAGGCTTTGTAGAGGAAACAAAGTCTAATGTGAAACATACAAAAGATCCATCAGAAATGCGGTGGGAAGGAGGAGGAATGAGGAGCATGCAGGGCATTTCCAACAGAGGGCAGCACTGACTGCATTTGAGAGAGAAGGCCCCTGCAGGGACCTGCTCCTATGCCCGCCCTCCGGAAGGAGCTGCGTGGGAAAGCAGGCCACGCTCACAGGGGTTTCCTAGGCCACGGTGATGAGACTTCACCCTCTGAAGGGTCCAACAGGGAGCAGAAATGGTAATTAGGTGTTCCACGGTCCACGTTCTATGGGTTCATTTGACTCTTAAGTTCTCCCTTCTCCACAAAAGTCATTTTCTTCTTTAGGAAAATCAGATAACTTCTGACTGGGGATTCCACACCCCCTCCCCACATCCCCCACCACCACTCAAAACTAAGCCCTTGATGGACTCCACGAAACCTTAATGGCTGGTGGAAAGTCAACACTCAGTAAGTGTGTACCAAATGAATGTGTTGGATTGGTGCAGCAAAGCTGTGTATCATCTTTGAGTTAAAATGAATTATTAACTGGAGGCAGTCAGCTACCAAGCTTTGGAGACAGAGGAATGAGAAAAAATGATTTTAACAGCTGATACGAGGGGTCCTCTTGGAAGCTCTGGTTAAGAAATGCCTTGCATCTAGGCCACTCCAAGTATGGAAGGTGAGGCTCTGCCAGGGCCTGGTGTGGAAGGAGGCAAGAAAACAGATTAAACTACTCTGGATAAAAGAAAGGGAGAGGGTGAGGAGAAGTGACAGCTGAACAATACGGTAGGAGGCAGGAATCTTAAAAACAAAAGGTGGCCTCTGAGAAATTCTCAGTGGCAGGGAAGCTGAAGGACTCTTAAGAATAGGAACGTCCAATATTCAATGTTAAGCAGTTTGCACTGCAACACTGTAACCCCTCCATGGCCTTAAACCTTCAGGAAAAATCTATGCCCTAAGCTTTATGTCTACTCTTTTGAAGAGAGAATGAATTGGAGCAGCTGCTGTGGGTAAGAGAGGGATACTGCACGTAGAAGGATAAGATACATGATCTATAAGCTCAAGTATTTCAGCACAACAGGAGGAAAAACTGACCAACAGTAATGTAACCCCATCCTCACCCCAACAAAACAAAACACTCCCAGAAAGATTTGAAAGCACACTGGGTCTTCTTCCACCTGTTAGTTGGTGGATCAATTTCATTTGCCTCTCAGTGGTAGGCTGGTGAATGTCTAACAACTGATTCTCAGAAGGAAAATAAGAAAAGTTCTCATTACAGAGTTTGCTGATTTCTGTGGTGTAAATACTCCCACCACGGAAGATTTCAAACTACCAACATGGTGTCAGCAGTCTTGGGGAAACTCCTCAACATTTTTAAATTGGCTCTCATGAGCCAGGACACACTGGCTCAGTCTATGCTGGCTCAGGGAGTCCACAGCTGATATCTAGGTTAAAGACAGTTTCCAAGGATTAAGTCCTTGTTCCGGCTTCGATAAGAACAAGTTTTATCCAGAGTTACATTAGCTTTTAGAGACTGGGCAATACTTATAGGAGAGTAGGGAAGGCAAAGTGATGAGAAAGGCAGAGAAATGGGCACCATCCATCAGGGAGCCATCGAATGATCAATGTTGATCAGAGCTGAAAAGAAACACGGGGTGGGGAGGGGAGGGGGATGTGGGGGGTAGCACCTGGCTGGCTTAGCAGGGAGAGTGACTCTTGATCTCAGGATCCTGAGTCGTGAGTTCAAGCCCCACGTTGGGCATGGAGCCTACTTCAAAAAAAGAAAAACACTCAGGTCAGTTCGATGCCCCTGCTGAAAGAGGAGGAATCTGAGACCCAGAGAGCATGATTCCTACTCAAGATCACTCTTGGAATTAGCAGCAGACCTAGAACTTGATCAGGGCCTGTCAACCTCCCTCTTGTCTCAACACACCCCTCTCAGGGAAAGGCAGGCGTGAGCGCGGCTTGCACCTGGGCAGGGCACGCAGAGGCTTACCATTTTGAGAACTCCTGACTCTCTCTGTATGAAGGGCAAGAGCTCTGCCAGACGTCTGTGTGAGCTCCAGAAAACCAGCCAGAGACCCAGCCGAAAGGAAGAGAAGGCCCAAGTGGGGCGCCAGCAGCCAGGGAGCGAGCGGACCAACTTCTCCAAGAGCTCCCAGTGGTTGGAAGCAGTGGGTGGAGGGGACAACCCCGATCCTGAAAGGGTCCCCCACTCCCATGCTGATCAGTGGGAACTAGGAGGGGCAGCAAAGGGAGGTCCTTGTGTGTTCTTCCTAAACCCCCCCGACACAAAATGTACCAGGCCATGCCTCCCTCTCATTGAGAAGATCAAATTAGGCATCCGAAATGTTTTTCAAATGATTTCTGGCCTGGTTATGTTACAGAAAACAGGGCCGGGTGATTCAAACCTGCTGTCAATACAGAGCGCAGGGAAGAAAAATGCCAGCTATTCCGAAGCTGTCCGGCCAGAGTCCTGGAGGGGCTACTTTTGTGACCATGCTGGTGCGCAGAAACCAGCCAACTTCCAGAGCAGGAGTTAAACCAAATAAACCTGAAGGGTATCAGTTTAGAAGGAGAGTCTTAAAATAGCAGCCAGGAATGCATGGATTCCCTCGGATAACTCCCATTACATGCCCTGTCCCCGCCTTTAGTCAAATTGTGCACTGGAAATGTCCGTCTCAACTAGTTTCTCTCTTAGTTGGCAGTAAGTGTTCAGCTCACAGAACTCAGCGTGGAGGCAAACATGCTGGGCGCCAATGGCCCAACAAAGGGATCCTCCCTGGAAGGGTGCGGAGGGTGCCTAGAGAAATAAGACATAGTCCGGGTCTCCAGGAAACTTATTCATGGGTTAGAAAGAGACATTCGCCCCAGGGCTATGTTCCCAAGGGTGAGGATTTCCAGTGAGATTAATGGGATGGTCCTTCGGGAAGATGGGCATCACCTGTGGTGTGGACTCTGCAGGATGCATTCATTCACCTAATCAATGTCTACTCGGAGCCAGGTTATGAGGACACAAAGATCAGTGACCAGTCTTGTGGGGTGGATAAGGAGTCAGGCATCCTAAAAAGTTAGATTTAAACACTTTTTTTTGTTTGTTTCCTTTAACATTTCAGGAACCAGCAGCATGGACATTAAAGCCAAAATGTGTTTAACGTGGAATATAAACATTTGCTCAAAGTTGCGGGTGTTTGAAAGCAGAGCAGCCTTTTTCAAGAGATACAGAAATGCGTGAGAATCACTTTTTTGTACTTTTTCTACAAGTGAAGAGGCAAAAATGTCCTAGAGTCCAGATAAAAATTCCATCTCCGCTTTTTAAATTCCAATAACATTGGCCCTCGCTCCTCTTGCTTTTTTTTGACAGTTCATTAATTTTAATTTAATGAGGTAAAGTTAAAAGAATTACTACCAAACACAGACATCTTGCTTAAAAATTAGACCGGAAGCACCAAAAGAAGTCACTCAGTTGAGATCTAATCTAGCAGAAGCTCCATGATGGAATCCCCGCCATCGATCGTCCCACCAGTTAGAACAGCCACATGGCTGTACAAAGTTACCACGCGTGCTCACAAAGGTAGGGCTGCCTTTGGTTAACAGACACGGAAACTCACTGGGACTTTCCAGTGGCCCAGGACTTCATCACCACAGAGCTCTGTCAGGCTCCCTGTGCCCACAGATAAATCTGCCACTGGATCTGATGTCCCTTCCCTTTTTACCGGAAGCCCACCAGGTCTGCAAAGCCCCTTGGACAGAACTTTGTGAGCTCTGCCTCCAGACTAGGATTGTGCCTGAAAATTGGTTTGTGCCATGACTGGCCTGTAGAGGTACACTAGGTCATTACAAGGACTCGGGGGAGGGCATGGGGGAAGGCGTGGGTAGGGGTAGATGGGGGGGGAGGGCGGGGGTTGGGTGTGGGTGGTATCCCCACATGCCCAAGCAATTCCCCTACGCCAACTGGATGTCCTCCAATTCAACTCAATTCTGACACTATCTACCTAGAGCTGCCATGAGATCCCACGGGTTAAGGGCTCAGTCCCGTAAGACTGTCCCCCCAATCCCTGACACTCCAGACACCAGTTGAAAGCACAAGTTAACACCTGTGCTTCTGAACAACTGGCTATAGATTGGAGGTACCCAAGACCCCTCCTTGGGTTGGATTAATTTGCTAGAGTAGCTCACACAACTCAGAAACTTTTTACTTAGATTACTGGACTATTAGAACAGAACATAACTCAGGAAGAGCCAGATGGAACAAATGCATAGGGAAAGGCAGGGGGAAGGGCATGGCGCTTCCATGACACCACTCTCCCCACATCTCCACATGTACACCAACCTCTAAGCTATCTAAATCTTGTCCTTTATTTTTTTTTTTTTTAAGATTTTTTATTTATTTGTGTGTGAGGGGGAGAGAGAGCGAGAGCGCGTAAGCAGGGGGAGTGGGAGAGGGAGAAGCAGGCTCCCCGCTGAGCGAGGAGCCTGATGTGAGGACTCAATCCCAGGACCCTGAGATCATGACCTGAGCTTAAGGCAGACGCTTCACCAACCGAGCCACCCAGGCGTCCCTGTCCTTTCGGTTTTTATGGAGACTTCATTACTTAGGCGTGATTGATGACATCATTGGCCACTGGTGATTGAACTCAGTCTCCAGCCCCTCTTTCCTCCCCTGAGGTCAGGGGTGGGACTAAAAGTTCCAACCCTTCAGTCACATGGCTGGCTTCACTGGCACCAGTTCCCATCCTTGGGTGTGGTGCCAGCCACTTCATTAGCATAAAGAATGACAACTTGATCGCACTCATCACTTAACAAGTTCCAAGAGTTTTAGGAGCTCTGTGCTGGAAATGGTCCAAATACATATATATTTCTTATTATAAATCACAGTACTCTAGGCATCCACTGTCCAAGGCCAATTTGCAATTGTTCAAGGTTCTCTGAATGACATGACCGGGCAGAACACTAAACAGATTCAGGAGACCTGGGTTCTAATCCCATTTCGGCTACCATTCACTCTTTCAAGGGTTTATTGGACATGACAGCATGCTCCCCACCCTCACAGAACTCTGTCTAGCACCGATTTGTGGGGTAGAATTGAGAAAGTCATTTTGCCTCAGATGGACACATACACATACTTCACTTCCATTTCCTTGATCATGCCATGCTCTTCCTTACCACCTAGTCTTGGCTCATGCTATTCTGTCTAGAATACTCTTTCTTCTGTGTAGTTAATTCACCACTCATCTGGCACTTGCTGGTTTGGTCATTGCTGCACTGATCTGCAGATAAGTTTTGCAAATAACTCCTGACACAAAAAGGAGCTCAATGATAAGTGAATTTAGTCAAAGCTGAATTGTATGATCATACGATTTTTTTTTTTTTAAGTGAGATGTGGTAGAAACCAAACTTTTTTTTTAAGATTTTATTTATTTGAGAGAGAGAGAGAGAGAGAGAGCAGCACGAGCAGGGGGGAGGGGTAGAGGGAGAGCTGAAGGCAGACGCTTAACCGACTGAGCCACCCAGGTGCCCCTATCATATGATGGTTAAAAGCAAAATACCAGCTTTGGAATCATGTAGATCCTCATTCAAATCTCAACTCTGGCCTTATCAGCGGCATGATGTAAGCAACTTATTTAACTCTGAGCCTCAGTTTATGCATCTGTAAAATGGAGAAGGTACCACTGACACTCCCTGGTGTGAGGGATTAAATGAGGCCAGCATGCAAAGTACCCCAAATAACTCCAGGCCCAAACGAATACCTAATAACCAGCAGGTACCATTACCATCATTTCATTGTCACAACGTCCCTTTCTGTTCACTGTCCATCCCCTGACCTCCATGAAATAAGTAGGCCCTAAAGTCATTTAAAAGGCAGGCTTTTGTAACGTGTGCTTCTTAACACACTACAGGCTTTACGATAACAATGAAGAGGAGGAGGACGATAATAGTAACAATTACTTCCTCCAGTGTCACTGATTTGTGACCCTTTGACCGGCCTTTGTTTTCAAAAGCCCCGATGAGAGTAGGAGAAGAAACAGACCAGCTCAAGCCTGCTCCTGAAGAATGTACTTCCCAGAAATTCCACAGGATCTCCTAAACCACAAACCATGAAAAACTGCAAGACATTTTACAACCAGGAATCTCCTCCTTGCCCCCTGGGAATCTGCTTGCTGGGGGTATGGAAAGCCATTTCGGTGCATTAGATCAATTGACAAAGGAAAGTTACAAATCTTTTTATCTGGATCAAAGGCGAAAAGATAAATACCTTAGCTGTTATACTTAAAATTCCTAGGCCAGCACCAAAGGCTGTCTACACTGTTGTTCCAGAGGGACTGGACAGAGTAGGGCGATCTACTACCTGCTCAAAGCTCTGTCTACTGCTTTGGGCTCTCCTGGAACCGGGTTCCCAGAAAAAAGGGGTGCATTCTTTATCCCCAGGACAATACTACCTGACCTGGAATAAAGTTATAAAGATGCAAGGAAAGGAGGACCAGAAATCTTCTTCTTTGCTACCCTTGAGGCAAAGGCAACACCCTTATTGTATCAAGGGGAAACTGAGGCCCAGGGAAGGGTAGGTACGTAAGCATCCACGCTAGATGGTAGGAACAGAGCTAGGGTCAGAATATCTACTTGGATATGGCAGGAAAGCAAACTATTTTTTAAAAAAACACTTTACTGAGATATAATTCACATACTGTAACGTTCACCCATTTAAAGTGTATGACTCAATACTTTTTAGTATATTCATGAAGTTGTGCCACCATCACCACGATCTAATTTTAAAACATTTTATTGCAACAAAAAGAAACTCCGTGGCCATTGGCAGTCACTTGTCATACCCCCCTCTGCAGGCCCACCCTGACCCCTAACTCTGGCAACCACTACTTCGCTTTCTGTCACTACAGATTGGTCTATTCTGGATATTTCATATAAATGGAATCAAGCAACATTTGGTCTTTCATGATGAGGAATCCATTTTTAAATGACTTTCTTTTTTTTTTTTTCCCAAAGTAGGCTCCACACTCAGCACGGTGCCCAACGCAGGGCTTGAACTCATGACCCTGAGATCAAGACCTGAGCTGAGATCAAGAGTTGGATGCTTAACCGACTGAGCCACCCAGGTGCCCCTAAATAACAGGCTTCATTCAGAGATACTGTCAAATACTGTAGCCACTAGCCACGTGTGGCCATTTAAATTAATTAAAATTGAATACATTAAAATTTCAGTTCCTCATTCTCACCAGCCACATTTCAAGTATTTTATAGCCCCATGTAGCTAGTAGCTAGCATATCAGCAAGATATAGAATATGACCATCATTAAAGAAAGGGCTATTGGACAGTGCTGACCTAAAGGATACAGAGGCATTTGTAATTAACTACAGACTTGCTCTCTGGGAAACGTCTGGTCCTCCAGGTGTTGGGAAGCTACCTTCTCAGATGGGAGAGTGACAGAAAGAACAGCTTAAAGAAGGAGAAGGGAGGGGCGCCTTCCACCCAGGTCAGGATCCCAGAGTACGTCTCCCTCTCCCTCTGCCCCTCCCCTCCACTCGTGCTCTCTCTCTCTCTCAAATGGTCTTAAAAAAAAAAAAAGGAGAAGGGAGAGAGTAAGCAGTGGGCCAAGAAGAGCCAACTCCCTCTTCCCCTCCTTCCTACCCCCACCTCAGTGTGACTCCCAGTGCCTGGGGAGCTCCTGCCACCCAGACCTGAAAGCTCTCTGTTTAGTTAAGCTCATCCAAAAGGCAGATATGCCAAAGCCTTTGGAAGCACTTCAAGGAATCCAGCTTCAACCTCAGCTGTTTGATGATTTCTGAAGCGTTTCATGCCAGAGGGTGATCTGAGGGTCTCCTTAATGAGACTGAACAGTCCTGGTCAGTTTCTGGCCAGCAGTGGCTACTTCGGCTGCCAAGACGTGACCACTAAGGCTGACCAACACCCCAAGGCCGGAGCCATGGCATCTTGGTATGCTCAGACAGAAGGGAGCTCAGAAATTGCCACACTCCGGGTTGGCGCCCCACCCCTTTCCTTGGACTATTTGTTAGTTCAGCTACAACGTCTTTCCTTTTATTGTCCAAAGATGCTCCAGTCGCCACCCCCAGGAGTGGGGCAGCAGGTTATTTTAAACTGTGGGTTTGAATGCATTAAGAAGATCAGAGGACGCAGACTGAAGGATGATGGACAAACAAAAGGAAAAATGGAATCACATTCAGGAAAAAAAAATCCTTTACTAATCAAAGGGGCCTTTGTTCCAAAACACTGTGCACAAACCATCAATCATGACCTTTTACATTGCTTTAGGAGTATAATTAAATTGGCTAATATCCTTTTGTTTAAAAAAAGCCTTTTGTTCAAAACCCTGCTGAAAGATGTATCTTCCTTCTTCTACTCTAGTAACCAATTTATGAAAAATAAAAATGGCAACCTAACAAATGCTTCTTCCATTATGTTTGCTTGTCTAAATCAATACTTTTTATCCTGAATTCCCCTCCCCCAATGAGTGGCTGTGGGGGGATTTTGAGAATCAATAGGTTACCCATTTCTAAGATAACCATGCTATGACTAGTGTTCATATGCTAGAAGCTGTTCTTTTAGTGAAGGTCACTCTGGGTTTCTTGGTCCCTTTGGTTTTCAAAAACATCCTTTACCATAGTTTATCCATGAGAGACATAGCTAAGCAAGATGTGGTTATATGGGCATGTTAGACTTTTGATCTGAAGCAAAAGACTAGGAGTAGAGAACCGGCTCCTTGGGGTTCTGCGTCCAGCTGCCGTGGTTACTCTGTTCGTGAGAAGTCATTTTAGACTGTGCACACTCATGAATTAATTCATGCATTTGACATACATGACATACATAATTCAGGGGTTTTTCCCCATATGTTTCAACTCATATAATCCTCACAGTAACTGCATGAGGTCAGTGCTACTCTCACTTCCATTTTAGAGCTAAGGAATTGGAAGTTCAGAGATGTTAAACTCACACCATTGAAGTCATATGGCCATCAAATGAATTGCTGGGAACAGATCCCTGGCGTCCTGAACCCCAGTATGGCCTCAGACCTTCATCACACAACTTGTACCCGTTAGCACAGAAAAGAAAAAGCGGAAGACCATGGATATCTGAAGGCCAAGGACCCCAGAGACCTGAGAATGGGCTGACAGAGAGCTAGTCCTATTCTGCAGGATGCTACTGTCACAGGCAGTTCCTAGCTTGGCCAGAGGGGGCCTCAGGGAGCAACGGGGCTCGTGTGTGCTATTCAGAGACCTTCTGTGGGGCTGGAGTAAGCAATGATCCTTCAGCCATTCACCCCACTGAGAGTTGGTAGAGCTGCACACCCCCATACTTGTAGGAAATGACAAGTGTGTCTTGGCCTATCTTTTATGAATGAGCTCAGAGTATGAGTCTCATTTCCATGGAATTCCATGAAAATGGACTATTACCCTGGCAAGTAAAATCAATCCATCAATAATACATATGCACTGGGTCGAGCTTTTTTACTGTGGTAGGTTGATTGCAAACACTGCCCGAGTGCCCACCATCTCGGTATCACATACACTCTGCAATGTGGCTCTGAGCTCATCCCTCAATGTACCTAGCCAGGCCGTGTGACTTGCTCTGGCCAACAGAATTCAGCAAAGAGAACCAATTATCTCTTTCCAGAGCTTGGGCTTCAAAGGGCTGTGCACTTAGCCCTCTGTCTCAGAACTCATTCACCATGAGGACAGCCTGGATTGCCCTGCTGGAGGATCAAAGATAGGGTAGAGAAGCGGGGACATCTCTGCTGAGATGTCCAGCGTCCAGCAGACACCCAGATGACCGCAGATGCGTGAGCCAACCCAGCTGAGATCACCCGAGCCCGGCATACCTCAGCAGAACTGTCCCGTCAACCTGTAGGCTTGTGTATAGATGGCTATTATTTCAAACCATAATTTTTAGGGCCTGGGGAGATAGAGGTCAATAAGTCACAACCTGCTTCACCAACTTTCTCAAGCCTGGAAGATCCAGAAAAAGGTTAGCTCCCACAAGTTTCACTATTATTTACGATTTCCTGGGCAATAACAGGTTTGAAGCAGTTCTGGGGGAAATAGTCACTGTTTCTGATTGGAGGGTAGGTAGACCACAATGGCTCAGAACATGGCTAAAAGAACATAAGCTTGGCGTCAGGTGATATGGGTAGGCATCTGCGCCCTAGCACATAACGTCCAATGTGGAAAAGTCACTCTCCTGCAGAGGTGCTCACTGGTATGGACTCCAGACCAGATAAATTTCATATGAGGCAAAGTGATCCTGGCCCCCTAAGGAGTGTTATTACCAAAGGGCCAGAACCTCATCCGTATATAAGGAATGCAAGAGAATGAGCATCTCTGGTGCACAGAAATCTTTACAAGCGGGGCCCAGTTTCTTCCCTATAAGGTCTAAACATTTCCTCTCTTCTATGGGCTGTCCCCTGCCTTTCCTTAATGAATGCTGCCCCCTACAGCATGTATGTAAAATAGATTTATAGAAATAATTCTTCCTTAAGATATTTATATCTGGCTCTTCTCAGGAGAGGACCAGGGAAAGAATCCAAGTGTTAAATGGCTGAAACCATCCATGAATAACTTCTCACCCAGGAGCCACGACAGCTTTTACCTGGCCAGAAATCCTTCCCTGTGGCCTCCTTGATGGCCTCAGAGTATGAGCTGGGCAAGTTCTAGACAACTCATCTGCAGTTAGAGGAGAAATCTTCCCCAACTATGTGAATGGAGGAAAGGAAGTCATCACAAACTGTACACAGGCCAGTATCGACATAAAATGCAACTTTTGTCCAGCACAGAGGTGAACCCTAGAATGAAAGCAGCACCATCTGGAATAAGGCACATTTTTGGAGTGAATGAATACCTGCAAAGGAACTAATCCAAAGGTGAGCCTCTGGGAACTCTAATCAACTATGAGGGATAGGTGTCATTACCAGGCCTTTCCAGAACCCAGTAAAATCATACCAACTCTACCCTTTGCCTAGGATAATCAAATCATCTATCTGCAAGGGATTTTAGAGGAAATCTATCCCAGTCTACTTGCTAATATAGGAAACCCCACCTTTAGTAACTTCCGTGAGTGATGATCTAGCCTCTGTTTCTGTTTCTGTGAAGCTCAGGAAACTCCCTACTCCCATGAGGCCCTGTTCAACGGTGAGAAGACAAAGGTGAATAAGTTCTTTTTTTAAATATGCAGGGAAATTTAGAGTCCCTGTTATTTTTTAGTTCTCCTCTCTGTGACCAGGGAGAGAGAAAGCTGGCCCAGGATATAGATTTCTTTTTTTAAAAAAATTTTTAAAAAGATTTTATTTATCTATTTGACAGAGACAGACACAGTGAGAGAGGGAACACAAGCAGGGGGAGTGGGAAAATGAGAAGCAGGCTTCCCCGCTGAGCAGGGAGCCCGATGCGGGGCTTGATCCGAGGACCCTGGGATCATGACCTGAGCCAAAGGCAGACGCTTAACGACTGAGCCGCCCAGGCGCCCCAAGATTTCTATTTCTAAAAGGAAACTGATCTCTGTCTATAAAACTCTTTCCTAGACATCCTTTGTTTCTCACCACTGTGTGAGAGAGTGGGTGTTCTGTGCACAGGGGACCCCTAAAGATTTCGTCTCTGGGTCTCACCCCGATGAGCTTCTACCTCATCCACAGAACTGGCTTCATCTCTCCTTTATGCTCCCTCATAGCACCTAATCTTCTTCTTAAAGGCAGTTAATACAAAAGCTCATGAGATCATTTGTGGTTTCCTATCAGTCTCTGACACCAGACTCTAAGTGCCATGAGGGCAAAGATGATGACCGATGATCGATTTTTTCGCTTTTGAGTATTTAACGACCAGCATGATGCTGAAGATACATAAGGCACCCAATAATGTGCTAAAGAGATGAAAGACTGAGTTCCAAGTACAAGAATGCATAATAAGGAGGCAGACTCACATATTCCTAGCAGAATTTTTTTTGCAGCAAAAATCAACCAGTGCCTTCATAGATCCTTATTCTCAGGGCTAAACCGTATTCTTAAATCCGCCAGCTGGTGGCTGCTGAAGGGAGGGGGTGGACGGCCCTGCGGAGATGATTTTAGCTCAGGCCTGCTGTCAGTTCTTCACGACGCCGCGTGAATCTGATCATGCCCACAACGTAGGTTTTCTTCCACCCACATGCATTCTCTCAAACCGAGGAAACAAATGTGGGGAGACCCTGCCTGGGAGAGAACATTTGGACAATCTCAAGTCATCATCCTCCCCAACAGAGTGCCCTGAGAATGTCAGGCTGGAAATCAAGTGTTCCCAGAGACACCATATACACAACATGGGCAGTAGGGGGCAGCAGAGCCCCAATGTCTGGACTGTCCTGAGCCAAAGTTTTTTTTTTTAACTGCTTTACCCATGATGAGTTATTATAGGTCATTGATTCCCCACTCCGTTTCACATTTCATAAAAATGCTGTGATTCTCTCATTTTGAAAAAGGCAAAGGGAGCATTAGATGTTGAGGGGCCTTCTTTACTTTTGCTCTTAGGACGGAAGTAGGCCAGTCACCTATTTCCGTCAGCAGCTAGTATCTGGAATATCCACAAAGTTCGGGGAGCCTTGCTGATCACATGAATCAGCATGGCTGCAGCTAAGAATTCATGACAGGAGCTCCTAGGACACTAAGAATGCAAACTGTGACCACAGGGCCTTGGCACAAACCACTCTGCAGCATGACCATTAACAGCCCAATGCCTGCAGATGGCCTGTGCATCACTCTTACCCTGATGTGGCTGTCTTGTGACTGTTATCTTGGAAAGAAATATTCTCTATGGGACCCTCTCATTTGTCATTCTCATCAGGAGAAGACAGGTTCCCTGGCGTATGTGTTATGTGTTGGTATCCTGACAAAATACATACTGACAGAATGGTGAAGGCAGGCTATAGTGGAGAAGCATGCATTTTATCCATTAGGTTCATTTAAGCCTGAGAATGCCAAGTCCTCAACACAGAGAGGAGCCATGCACGCATGCACAGGCAACTCCCTGTTGAGTTGTTGCAGCTACACTAGCTGTCAAGTTTTATTGTTCAGGAGCTCTCCCCTTGTTCTGACCAGCATTCTGATCTTGTCCATTTGAACAGAACAGTCTTCGTTCTGTGCGTTGTGAATAGGGGCCATATGCGCTCAGAAAATAGGTAATTCCGTTTATCCCAAAACGTATGTATCTTGCGTGCTAATAAACTCTGTCAAATACTTAAATATTTAAAACACCATTGACATGAGTGACAACTAAACCCTGACCACAGATGACACCTGGGTAAAAATGATGAAAGCCCTCAGAAACATAAATACTTTCCCCTACCAATGATCCTCGAAATTAGATTGAATTCATGTACATGTGACGCTTCCCACATAACAGATGGAAGCCAAAGAAATGTTGAGATTCATCCCCTGAAGATCGGATGAACATCAACGAGGCATTTTCTATTCCTGACACAAACCAATCAAGTAGATATTTCAGCTTCTGAAATAGTTTGTTTTCGCTCTCCTTTTCTCTACTCATTCTCCCTCTTACAATAAGCCAGGTTTATTGTATTTTAGAAACAGGATATACAGCACAGCCAGAAGCTCACACATTGGCTTTGCAACACATCCATATGTAGAAGGAAGCAAACAGTTATATCCTTCTTATTCCTCTCTGTGAGAAAGGTGGCCTTAGCATTAAAGGTTATTAGTCTCCTACATTAGAAGGACCGATGCATCTCCTCCTCTGAAGGCTCTTCTGAATTACACAGATCAAGAAAATGGCTCCCAAAGGTGCCCAGAGAGACTGTATCAGATACCATTTCTTTCACCTTCATGTCGGACTTCAATTTAATGCTACAGGTTAAGGACAACAGCTAGGATGGAGTATGGTTAGGAAGCTTTACTAGTGTTCATCCTGCCTCTGAATAGGATAGCGCTCTTATAAAGTAACATCAGGCTCTTCAAGTGCCAAGCAGAGAGAGAGCCAGAGGTGACTGTCCAATCAGAGAAAGGGTGCGCTGACTTTCCCCTTCAAGCACTTCCCTGCATCGCATTACCTCTGCTACCGTATCTAGACCGCACAGCTACGCTCCCTTTTTCATATTTCCAGGCTAAATATGAGATCAAAATCCTTTTCCTTGTTTTCTATTAGCTCAATTGAAATGAAGTAATATTGAAATTAAAAAAAAAATTACAATAAGAAGGGCGCCTGGGTAGTTAAGCGTCTGACTCTTGATTTTGGCTCAGGTCACGATCTCAGGGTCGTGAGACAGAGCCCTATGTCGGGCTCCGCACTGGGCGGGGAGCCTAAGATTCCCCCTCTCCCTCTGCCCCCTCCCTCCCCCAACTCTCTAAAAAAAAAAAGTTACAATAAGAATTTCACTGAAGATTAGTGAGGCAACAGAATGAAACCAAAAGAAGATACAAAGACCTATGCAAGTAGGTAAGTCTACTCAGTATAAGTTACTGGCTCTGAGAATAATTTTAAATATAGTTACAACAAAACAAATTTAAGTGGTTTCCTATTTACTGAGCTCCTGCTGTATGCCAGGCGTTAGTCTGGGTATCTTACTACATTAACTCCATTCCCCATAACAACACACTCCAAAGTGGTTGCTGAGAACAGAAGGACAATTGGAAGGCAGCATGCCCTTTCAAAGATGACCCAGAAGGCCTCCTAGGAGAGGGGTTCTCAGACTTTAATGCTCTAAGAATATTAGAGGTACAAAATGTAGATTTCCAGGCTCTCATTCAGAAGTCTGACTTAGAAGGACTAGGTTTACAAAGCCTCGGGATTTGTGTTCCTAGCAATTACCGCAAAGGATGCTGGTGTCGATGGTCCGTTAATCACACCTTGAGAAACAACAGTCCAGAGTCTAGAGTGTACTGTCCCACCAGATCGTGGGACTTAAGCTGCACAATTTAGACTTAACAGAGACCTACCATGCTGTCCCCTCTTGGATTGTACATGGGCAATTTGCAGATACTGTGTCAGAGTGGAACAATGTTACTGTTTGAGGCGTTATTTGGGAGACCCAAAACCATGTGTCTTAGGACTTTTCATCTGTCCAATTAGACAATGTCAACACTTTGCTTAAAACAAAAGGAAACTGGTGTGAAATGAAAACTAAAAAAATGAAACTTGCCTTTCTGCAGAAGCCATTAACCTCCACCTGCCGACTTGTGAAAGGGCACCATTAACAGACAGCAAATGAACTGACTATACGGTATTTTGAAAAATCAGAACTTGGCAATTTTTTCACACGGTGCAAATGAAACCCACAATGTCAATAAACTCCAGCTATCAGGAAACAGTAAGTCATAATATTTCATAGTGATGTCCACACTCAGTAGAGGCAACAAGGACAGAACTAATGAATTGTGCTATATAAAAAATTAGAGAGAATATTTCACATCTGACTCTACCATCATTTGGGCTAGGGCAGCCTGATGCCACCTCACAGATAGATAAACTCAATGTCTGAGAGGTGAGCTGACCTACTGTTGGAAAAGGATTAACAAAATCTTTTCCCCTTCTGCATGAGAATTTAGCCTTCGGTTAACCTTGTAACTCTGTTCCCCTGGAAACTTGATAAAGATAGAATGTCAGCTATGTTACTAAGCAACACTGCTCATGGTAAAAATGACCCTTGATAGTTAAACCACATCTGGACTGGGAAGAGCTATAAATGAAGTATAAATACCTCTTGGGGGACACCATCATTTTGGGTTTCGCCAAGTACTGACTACTAATCAGGCCTAATCCTTGCGGGAACCCTAGGAGTTACGCATATGGTGCTTCTACAAGAGATGCTGTCTCCCATGGGGCGTGTGCTTTTAAGCTACAGCAACTCTTGCACCTGCTTTGTGTGAGTCTTGTACCCTCACACCTCAGTGGTCCCTTAAGTGGGAGGGGGCAGCCACAGCACCTGGATGACTATGGGGACCGCTGTAAACAGGACCATCTCTATGGAAGAGAGACACTTTCCTGCCCTGCCAGCCAGCTGCGATTCCTATCTATATCCTGAGCAGGACAGTGCCAAATGTGGCTTATGATGGTCCTCTGAGGGGGACCCTGAGCAGATGCCCTGGTGAGCACTGCACTTGCCCCAAAAGCCACACTTGTGGGAAGTGGCAAGGCCAGACCTCAAACACAGTTGTCTGCTTCAATGTAAACACTTTCTCTTTAATTGTCGGGCCCTCAACATTTCCTCCCCAGATAACCATATTCTGGCCCAAGAGACCAGTGCAACTTCGCAAACACTTGCTAGGCTATTTTTTCCTTCTAGTGCCACGTGTGAGGTCCCTAAATTTGGTAGCTTTTAATTCACCCTGCCTACCTAACCTCAATGGCTGATCGAACAGTTCACTGAATTCCATTTCCAGATGATCCCCCAGAGGCTCCTTTAAATCCAGTGATACGTCCTTGGTTCAAATCTTTAAGCTGCCTTTTTAAGCCCTCAGACAATTATGGCTTCTGCTTGGAGGCTCAAGGCAACCTCACAGCCGACTGCCAGACAGAGATGATTACCACCTACCGAGCATGGACAGGCACCTGAGCTGTCCTTGGCCCAGGATAACAGCTCTGGAATGGCAGGGGTCTCCGGATGGCCAAGGGAGGCCCTACCCCACCGCTGAAATGATCTTGTAGAAATTTCCCCTCTCTAGGTCCTCCATAGGACATGAGTTTATTAACATAGTGACCCCAGCAGATGTCCTGTCAGATTAACACCTGGACCCAAACAGTAGGATGAGTCGATCCTTCCCAGCCTTCCCCTCTCTTTCCCTCTGCAAAAATCTGGAGCTGGACATCACTGCAAATGCTATCACTCCTCTCAAGTCCTCCTGGAGCCTTGCTGGCTAAGTCCATCTTTTTCCTCACGACTTTGAGCATATCTCTCTTCTAGGACTTGTGAGCACCGCCCCTCCCCTGAGGCCGACAGCCCAGGAAAGCAGAGGCTGTGTCTCAAGTCCCCTCAGTCATGACGACAAGCCCGATGCCAGACATAAGGAGGAACAAAATGAACAAATGAGAGAAACAACCGGAAACGGAGGCACCCAACCGTATTCTTTTCTGTGTGACTTGGACCACTGCATTAATCCCATCTGTGATTTTAGGTCAGAATCCTGGCTTAATGGTGGGCCACGGGCAACTTCTTCAAGATTACCTCTCCCAGTCATTAACTCAGATAAATAACTTGCTTCACCAACCATAAAGTGACAAGTTTACAGAGATTCTAAATCTAAAGCTCCGATGTTACCCAGACAGGACATAGTGCTGAACGCTATAAAACTCTGTCTCCACCCACGTCTGGCTCTTCTTTTCTACCCATGACAGGCTGGAGTGAACAAGAGGAAGAAAGTGACACAGGATGAGGACCAGGGGAGGGAACCTCTCAGAAAGCGCTGATGGGGTTCCCCCTAGCCAAGGCCAAAGGGTCGGAGAAAACAAGCATTCGCACCTCACGGTGGCTTGGTGACAGACGACCTCAGACTCACTTTACAGAAGGGGAAACTGAGGCCTGGAGAAATTAAGCATATTGAGTGAGGCCACGCTAGTTGGCAGGCAGCTTGCTCTCAAACCCAAGTGCTTTCTGTACTATGCCAAGGTCACTAGTTGTAACTTATAGCAAAGCGTCAGTAAAAAGGGCCAGTTTTTAAGCAAATGATCTTGTTCTTTCAGCTTCTTAAAGTAATTTGCCTCATTTCAAAGAGTATTTTTTGCCCAAGAGAGTGAAAACAGATGTGGTGTCAAGTGCGTAGGGACACTAGCTTCTCACACATTGTTGATGGGAACAGACATAGGTGTAACCTTCTGGAAGCCAAATTTGGCAACGTTAAAACAGCTGTAACATGTGTATACCCTTTATGCAGCAATTCCACTGAGATGGTGTATACATGCAAAAAAAAAGACATGAGGATGTTACTATCAGTGCTACTTAAAATACCAAAAAATTAGAGGTAACCAAAATGAAAGTAGTTAAAAATATGAAGGTAAATTCATGTAATGGAGTACTCTGCAACTATTATAAAGAGAGAAAAACCTATAAAGGGGCTGGCCATGATTTGTTGATCTTATTTGTGTGAGTATGTATGTACAGAGCTCCTGTAAGAATTAA
Organism: Phoca vitulina; assembly: GCF_004348235.1. Classification (NCBI taxonomy): domain Eukaryota; kingdom Metazoa; phylum Chordata; class Mammalia; order Carnivora; family Phocidae; genus Phoca; species Phoca vitulina. Next base: position 1,231,469 of record NW_022589719.1, on the reverse strand, counting down.
ATTATTACTGGGCGCCTGAGTGGCTCAGTTGGTTAAGCGACTGCCTTCGGCTCAGGTCATGATCCTGGAGTCCCTGGATCGAGTCCCGCATCGGGCTCCCTGCCGAGCAGGGAGCCTGCTTCTCCCTCTGACCCTCCCCATCTCATGTGCTCTCTCTCTCTGTCTCAAATAAATAAATAAAATCTTTAAAAAAAAAAAAAAAAGAATTAAATTATTACTTATAAAGCCCTTAGAATAGTACTCAGCAAACACTAGGAAAAATTTATCAAAATGTGATAGTATATGCATAAAGAAAGTACAGAGGAATATAAACTAAGTGATAAACAGTGGCTCATTCTGAGAGGCGGGGATTATGTAGAATTCCCTTTCTTTCAATACATTTGTGTTGTTTGACAATTTTTTACAGGATGATTTATATCATGAAAATATAATAAAGATACGCTTTCTCCAAAATGAAGAAAACCCTGTCACTCAGGAGAGAACATCTTCCATTTGCACAGAATTTAGTTTAGGAATACTAAACATTTCAAATTCACATGATGGACCAAACACTCTAGAAATGTAGGAGATTTCTGGCAGCGCTAACCCATTCAGAGGATGTAAGTGAGGGGATGGAAGGAAAAGATAATGTCACGAATGTTGAACACGACAGCTATTTCCTCTCCCTGAAAATCTGGGATTCTGCTCTGGAGCCCGAGGGCCACTCGGAGCCAAAAGAGGAAGTGAGGAGCGTTCATGCTTCCAAGCCATCCCTCGACAGATGTTTCGCGGGGGATCCTGCTCATCACATCCTGCAGGCCAGGTTAAGGCTGTGCCCGACTGCCGCCCGCAGGAGCGAGAGGATGAAGCCGAAGACAAATCTAACCACGCCAGGGACGACTACACAACAATTAGCAGGTTTTCCTAAAGGCTAAGTATCTGTAGACTTTCCTCCAAACCTCACAGGCAAAATCTGAGATGTGAGTCTTCGGGAAAACGAATAGGTTATGTTACTGTACAGGGACATTCCTGGGTTTTATACATCAACCATGTACTTGGGCACCTCATGGAATGAGCTCATAAAGTGAGTGTGCCCCTAGGCTTTTTCTCACCGTGAAGTATTTTATATATCTATTACCTTTCTTCTGTTTTCACATCTCAGTTGACTGTTCTGTGTGATCAGAACTAAATTTTAAATTTGGTCATGGCAGGAGGGCATTTGCCTCTTTGGGTGTGATTTTAAGAGGAAACTTTTAGTATTTGCTCACAAAGAATTAAGTGCTCCCGGGCTTTGGAAAAGTTGCCTGTTATAAAATTCCCTTTTACTCCTCTTTATCCTTTTGAAAAAATCAGGACTCAGTGTTGAAATATTTTTGTCATTTTTTGACAGAATACTCAATTTTTCATTCCCCTTACTGGTGTGATTAGATCAATTCCTAGAAGGAGAATTCTGGCCCATCGGGTCACATACACAACCGTATGAATTGGTTTACCTGAGAGCGAAGTGGCAGCACACGATGCTATCAGGGCTTGGCTGACTCACAAGAAAGCTTCTAGAAGGACAGGTCATGAGATCACATGATGGACTTTAACTCATCTGAAAGCAGTCCATACCTCCACTACAGCACGAACCACGCTGAACTACAATTTATCTGCTCACTAGTACGCATCTCTCCAAGACGTCTTAAGATGAGGGATGCTTTCTTATGCATCCAAGAACCTGTTGTGCCTCCCACGTGGCCAGGTGCTAGAGCTACTTCTCTCCCCACATACCGTATGTTGCTTGGATCTGGCTACCTCATAAGCAGCAATCAAGATCAGATTCAACGGAGGACAGAGGGACGGTGAGCAAGGAGGAGTAAATATAAAAGCCCCTGAAGGTAAAATTGAACTGTCCCTTTACCTCCGGATGGTGGTAAAGCGTTACTATAAAAAATACCTGGGTCTGCCCCATGCCTGCTTTGCCTAAGCTCTCCAGGATTGAGAGGGGGAAATGCATCTACTTCGGTGCACCTGGAAACCCGGTCAGTTATTTTTATCCTTTCAAAAGCGAATCCTCAGCAGATTTTCTGAGAGTCACAGCTCACAAAATATTCTCACACTACCTCAATCGATCCTCACTGCAGACTTCCCAGGGCACAGGACAGAGCCAGAGTTCAAATCCAGGAGTCGAACCTCGATATGAATTCCAGGGCTCAATTACTGGGGGGGGGGGGGGTAAGTGAGTAAATCTCAGCTCCATTTACCTATAAAACTGGGTTAATAATATTTACCACACAGAATGTTTGTGAAGATCAAGTAACACAGTGACAATCAAAGTCCCTGGCAAATAACACCTGCTCAATAAATAAGTCTGACTTCTCTTTCTTCCGACCCCACAGTCCTTCCCTGGGGCAATGCCTCCATTAGAATTCGCAGCGCTGTCCTTTGACAGGTGTGTGGCTCCCTGGCTGCTCGGTGCGCACATGACAGCCCGGGCCCAGGACAGGGGCAGACTAGTGGCCGTCCCAGCACCTGGTGGGCTGCCTGAGTGGCCCTGTATCTGTGCTAGGCTCTGGGACAATGTTCCAGCTGCCAACCCTTCATCCTCCCCTATCAGTTCTATCCATGAGGAGCTTTTCTTTCTTTTCTCAGTCTTTTGGATATTGGTCTCACATCCATCCTTCAGACTTTTTTGTGACAACTTCTCCCCAGATGACCATGGGACAAGGACGGAATGGCCCAGCAGAGGGCTCTGCATAGGTTGCCCCCCACATCCTCTTAGCTCCCCCGTCTTGCTCAACCTGCACGTCTCCAGCCTTCAATGGGCAAGGCTTTGAGCATTTCTTTTCTGCTTGCAGGAAAAGCATAGTATTAATCATGGTTCTGGAACCAAGGTGCCTGGGTTCAGGTCCAACTCTACCTCTCACCATCTCTGATGTGGCCTCAGCAAGTATTTAATCTCTCTTTGCCTGAGTCTCATCCTTTGTAAGATGAGGATAACAACATAGCTTGTTGGGGGATTCAATGAGGCACACAGTAGGTACTCAATAAAATGTAGCTCTTATTTATTTATATAAAACACCTTTCTATATATATTGTGCGTGTGTGTGTGTGTGTGTAAATATATTGTGAAATTAGTTCCAGAAGAATATACATAGGACGCTTTATATTAGTATCCTTCAGGGAGCATGTAAAGGAGAACTTTTATTTGATATGTACTTGTACCATTTTACAAGCATATATTATTTTTGCAATTTAGACACACTTTTAAAAAGAACACACTTTTTGAAAAGAACACATTTTTGAAAACATGCTTGGGTATGGTTGAAGAAAAGAAAAGGAGGGGAGGGGAAGAGGGGGAAAGAGAGAAGAAGAAAAATGATTTTCTTAAGGCAGAAGCCAAGGGCTGATCACAAAGAATCTTGACTGGTTGAGACAGCCTACTGCTAGTTGCAGAGTTTCCAACACCCTGTAGGGAAAACCTTCTGCCATATATATGTCAACCATACAAAAATTTCCTTCATATTTTCTCAAGTATTGTAGGTGGGGGTAGGGCAGAAACCCAGCTCCAAGTCATCCTGGGCTAAAGGAGTAGGTCAGGGAGGCTCTGACCTCATTCACAGTGGGAGGGCTGTCCAGGCTCCTGGAGCACTTCAGGGAGTGCGAGGCAGCTCTCTTGGGTCTCGGGAGAGTAAGAGGCACATCTAGGACAAATCCTACCAGGTAGAAAATGCTTTCAAGAGATCTGAACATGTCCCCCCTACCAAGAAGTCGAGACCCCTTTGCCTGGGAGGAATGCAGGAGGACTCTGCCTCCTACCGTAGAATCTTCTAAGCTGACTCAGTTTTCTCCAATGTTCCACAGGACACAGACTGAAGCGAGCAAAGGTTTGTTTCACTACCTTCTATGCAATAGCCCCCCACAGTGCTACTCATCTTTTCCCCCCATCCTAAAATCTCAGGGCTATGTATAGCAAACAGTCATGTCTTCTTTTGGTAAAAGTTACATCATCAGAACACCAAGAATAATGTTGTATATTCCTTATATGTAGCCAAGATATTCATCTGGCCGACCCACATGTCTTTTTCAAAGGGTGAAAACCCCCTTCTTTTTAACTCCCCTCATATTACTTTTGATGGGTAAAAATCTTATCAGTTCACACAATGCACCCTCCAAGAAGCTTGCATTTCCGGAAAACCATCTACCATACAGAGCACATTCTATGAAAGTTTATTTTCAAATTGTAAATGCTAGATCGCTTCTCTCTGTAATCAGGTGTCTTCTGGGCCCCCACTGAAACAAATACAGGTATTCCTGCTAGCAACTATGAACATATTTCCCCCACTTTATTAATGCCTCTGCTAACAAAGTTCCTGCCAGCCAAGTATATCCTGTGGCCCATGCCCACCATCCTATTTGCACCCCACTCCCAACTCTGACCAAACTCACCCAAAGCAACTGGATCTGCTGTAAAGGAAGATGCCAAAAAGGACCATCAAGAAGTTGACTTACCTTTCTCGTGGCTGCTTGGTGGTGGTGGTGGTGGAAGTGGGGAGGTGACTGGTTTGGACTTGTCATAGTTGTTAAAGCTCTGGCTGCGTCGGTTGTTAGCAGTGGCTGACCCTCCACGTGTTTTGGCTTCGCTGCCTGCAGCGGATATCCTTGCGGTAGGACCCGGAAGCCTAAAATGCAAAAGCAACAGAATAATGATTCTCAGGAGAACAGCCGTGTCTCAGAAGAAGGAACTGCAACCATGCAGGAGGTAAAGGAAACCATTCAAGACATTGGGTCTGTGGAGGTTTGCCAATCAAAAGATTTAGTGGAACCACTACAAACATCTAGGCTACTAATGACCCCAGCAAAGTCCAACAGCAAAACTTGAGTTTTCCTTTGAGCAAAGAGAAATTCTGAAGTAAAACTAAATAAATATGTTTGCTGACTAAAAATATAAAGTCCATCTTCCTTTTTTTCTTGGATGAGTAATTTTACTTTTCAATAGGGCCAAACCATGTCAACTCTAATTCTATAAAGTGTGGAACATAAAGGCCAATTAAGACTCTAAGCTTTTTGGGGGGCCTGGGTGGCTCAGTCATTACGTGTCTGTCTTCAGCTCGGGTCATGATCCCAGGGTCCTGGGATCGAGCCCCGCATCAGGCTCCCTCCTCAGAGGGTGTCTGCTTCTCCCTCTCCCACTCCCCCTGCTTGTGTTCCTGCTCTTGCTATCTCTCTCTCTGTCAAATAAATAAATATTAAAAAAAAAAGACTCTAAGCTTTTTTACCTTACTATGTGTGCATCTCTTTTGGTAGGTATTAATATGGTGTTTGTCATAATCTGGGGTTGTTGTGTCAAGAAAATGATGTAATTTATAATGGTCAGAAAGAGACCTGCTAGCACTCAGAACCCAATACAACTACAATGAAAAAACTTATGGCCTGGATGAAAACATGTGTTGAAACATACATTTTCCTTCAACACCTGACAACTTGTCTCCATAGGCATTACTTAGAGGCTGAAGCCCAGCTTCTCTGCACAGTAGATGGATAAAATCATACGTTCTTTCTGTAGAACCAGCAGGAAACTATTAACCTAAAGACAAACATACACTTTCTCTTTAAATAAAGTAACTCAGTTGGGGTGGTTTGGGAAATAAAGTTAGCAGACATCTTTGTAATATGTCTAAAGATATTATGGCCTCCTCCCCCAAGAGTTAAGGGTAAGACTCCCCAGATCAGGAACTTTGGTTCAGAGACTACTAAGCAGGCTGTTTCTAATCATTAAAAGTTGAAAGATGAATAAATAATGAGATAGTTATATCTTTCAGCTAAAACCCACTTAACTGTTTAAAAACCACCGGAACTTCCTCTGACTAGCATTAGATCTAGTGATAAGTCTGAACTTTCAACTCATAAAGCTTTAAACTTTCTCTCCCCATGCAAATCTGTGAGCACCAAAGAGGTCTGCAGTCTGGAAGCATTTTACATATAAGCAGGCAATCACTTTAAACTTTTTCTTGCTGGCTGAGCAAGAAAGATGATTTGTAGAGTAAACAGAGAACATGAGCTGGTGTGAGAGCACTGTAAAATTTATACAGTTAAGAAGAAGGTGGCCCAATTCCCTGACTGGGAACTAGGAGAGAAGGAAAGGGGTGAGTTCTCCCCCCAAGTGGCAGAGGCAAGTGCACTTTCCACTGCACTAGGAGGATTCACCCCTCTGTTAATTTACCCCATCTTATTTGGAGAAAATATTCACCCCATAAAGACAGACACAGAGTGGGGTACAAAACCAGCAGTGCCAGGGTCTATATTTAGGTACCAGATGTGGCCAGCACAACTGAATAAGGAGGTCTAGCAATGGGATCTTGGTACCTCTTGGTTCTGCTTTGAATACAAACAGCATCCAGCAAGCCCTCCAAGTCATTTTTAGCAGAGTACTCCCAGCTAATGGTAGAGCTTCTGCAGGTGCAGACATGGAGTCCTTTGGGCTGGACTCCTTTAACCCAGCTATAGTCTACAGGAGTCTTCATGCCCACAGACAGGCCTGGAAAAGGATTATAGACTTGTTCCAAGATGGTATCACAGCAACTGTATGAAGTGGCACAGGGTAAAAGCCCATAGCACTCTACTTCAGTAGGGAATTTGCAAGGAGTAGGGAAGCAAAAAGCAACAAGAAGGGAAAAGATACATTCCTTTCAGAGCTGCTGAAGAGCTCCCACTGCCCTGACCCAGGGCTGGACCACAGACTTTTCAGGGCAGTCGGGGGCTTTATAGAAAGAAGATTGATCAAAGCGTCGGATGGGATGAGTACAACCTTGAATTGCATAGGCTGATTAAAAATATAAAGTTCATCTTCCTTTTTCTCTTGGATGAGTAGTGTGGGATAATGGATAAAATATGGGCTTTTTCCATACACATGACACTGGACCAGTATTATAATCTCTCTAAGATTCATGTTCCATATCAGATAACTTTAGAATAATAATCAACTACCCAATAGGATAGTTGTTCATTTGGAACGGGGCTTAATGTCTGGCCTATTCTAAGTACTCAATGCATGTGAGTTCCCCTTCCCATCCTCTCTGCTGAGCATAAATTCATAAATGACTTTGGCATTGTAATAAACAGGCTTTGGTACCAAAAAGAATCAAACAAATAATGAAGGAAATTGAGGATCTAGATATAAGTATCAGAAGACAGCAGACAAAAATCAACATATAAAAGTCTGAGATCTACATTTTCAAAGAGGCAAGCCAGGCTTTGGCAGACGGTGCTCATTTCCCTAAGAAACATTCCAGAAGAGAAACTGCTTCATCCAAGTACCTGTGACTGAGACCTTATACTTAGGGTACCTCTGAGCCATCTGTAGGTCCCAATCCCCAGAGTGAAACATTCCTGGTCTTGGATCAACTAAGACAGTTCTGGTTTCCCCATGGGTGGTCATCATCAGATTCTCTACACTGAGTCAGGACCTAGAGGTGCACCTTTGATGGGAGCGGCATAGCCTTCAAGTGGCTGCAGGGTTGTGCCAAGTTTCCTAGGACATGGAGAAGGAGTTCTTGAAGGCCTTGAAGGCAGCTGACATGAAAAAGAATGTGAGCCGGGGGCTTAGGGTCTGTGTTACTGTGAACTAGAGGATACTCTGCTTTTCCACTCTAACTCTGCTCCCAGCCTCCCTAACGAATGCCTCATTGCTGGAGGGCAGGACAATGCCCAGATTCATACTGTGGCATACAAGGCCCTCTCTACTCTGGCCCTGCCTGCCTCTTTAGCCTTGTTTCCTCCCAGCCTGGACTTTCTTTTTTAAACTTTCTCCATGTATCCATGTATTTCTGCATGTATCCCCTAGTTCACATGCAAATCTGTGAGCACCAAAGAGGTCTGCAGTCTGGAAGTATTTTAGGCATCAAAAGCCACCCCAAAGTTCAAGCCAATTCATGTCACCTTCTACTCCCATCACTGTTACACCCTAGTTAGGACAGCTCCTTGAACTTGACCAAATGGAAAGACTGGGTGGAGACCAAGTAATTTCTTCCAAGTTTCAGAGGGTGTCTAGGACAACACAATGCTTTAAAACTTGGGTTTTGTTGTGAATGGGCTTGAATAGTTGCTTGCTCCAAAGCAAGCCCCCCACCATCTCTCTGAAATTTTCAGCAAAGTCCGCCTCACATACAAAGGCCATGAATGAATGTGTGGTGGGTAGGAAGTAAGGAAAAAGGCTTGTTTGGATCCACCCATGAGGGAACCAAAATATTCTTTGGGATAGGGAGTCAATCCTCCCGAATTAATTCAGAATGAATTATAAGATTTCAAATGTAGCATTTCAAAGACAAAGATGACCTTGAGGACCTAAGGTACATGAGCAATCGTGGAGAAGGCACTGGATTTTCTGCAAATTGAAGAAGACCTTTCTATGGCCTGAATGATTATGTTCCCCCACCCCAAATTCCTATGTGGAAATCTTAATGCCCAGTGTGATGGCATTAGGAGGTGGGGCCTTTGGGAGGTGATTAGGTCATTACACAGAACCCTCGTGAACGACATTAACACCCTTATAAAAGACGGTGCAGAATGCTAGGTAGCCCCTTCCACCCTACGAGGACAGAGTGAGAAGTCAGCCATCTGCCCAGAACCCGACTAGGCTGGCATCCTGATCGTGGACTTCCAGCTTCGAGAAATGTGAGCAATAAATTTCTGTTGTTTCAGTCACTGAGTCTGTGGTATTTTACTATGGCAGCCCAAAAAGAGTGAGGCAGGGTTCTAGTTCAATCTCATCTAGATCTTAAGGGGCTGATTGATCCCAGATGACATCTAAATTACACATGTATTGATAAAAGAATATGCAAAGGTCAGAAGTAATTCAAAGAAGAAAAATGATAATCTTGGAAGTTGGTGGGATGGCCAGGGAAGGTTCCAAATAGATGTGACCCCAGAGCAAGATGTGGCATGTGGAACGGAAATGCGAGTGGAGGGCAAGAGGGTACGGAGTCATGGTGAGAGGCACATATCTCCTGCAGAGGAAGGAAGGGCTGGTGTGTGCTGGGGAGTGGGGAACAGGCTAGGAGGAAACAAGGCTAGAGAAGCAGGCAGGGCCAGAGTAGAGAGGGCCTTGTATGCCACAGTATGAATCTGGACGTTGTCCTGCCCTCCAGCAATGAGGCATTCGTTAGGGAGGCTGGGAGCAGAGTTAGAGTGGAAAAGCAGAGTATCCCCTAGTTCACAGTAACACAGACCCTAAGCCCCCGGCTCACATTCTCAAGTTCATTACTGTTAACATCCTTGTGCATCCCAAGAACTTCTATCAAGTCCCAGCCTGGAAACAGCTGCTGCCTGCACATTAGCATCCATCTCTGCAAAGAGTTGGGTCTTGCTCATGTGGAACAGGGGGCGGGGGTCGGGGCATGTCAAGTCAACCCTGCATCATTTATGGTGCCAGAAAGTTCCAAGGACTCCTTTGCAAGAACAACTCTACTTCTCAAGTCATTCCAAGTCACTCCATGTTCCAAACATAGTTACAAAATGACAGAGGACACAGATGGGTTCTTCGAAACATACACATGTTGCTTTTCAAAAAAAAAAAAAAAGGTAAGTTTAAAGAAGTGGTGTAAAAAAGAGGCAGGAGAGAAATCCTGCCGCTGTTGGAGCCATGGTCGATTTCTTCAACATGTACAGAGCCAAGCAGGCAGGGTAGTAAATGGTCATTCTTGGCACATAACCTGTGACTAGATCCTGGCTCCACGCGCTGAGCGCACTGATGGGAAGAAAGCCGTTCTTCCCTGCAAAGCTACTTGAAACCCGGGGAGAAGGTGGGTGCACACGCTTGGGACCTCAGGTGGAAAGTGTTGTGATTGGAGATTTTTTTTTGCCAGAGGAGACCATTAAATGCTAAACCTCTCATCTCATAGCCTCTGCTTTTTAGCAGCTGGACAAAGAGGACAGAAATATTAGCCCCACCGCTTCCTCTCCGTAAGATGGTTGTGTAGGTCAACTCTGTAGGTCTTTGCTAGAGGTGGCCTGGTGGCTCCAGCTGGCCCAGATCAACCCCAAACACCAACATCACTGTCCCTGCTAGTTATGGTGCGCTCATTATGGACCAGACCGGAGAGGACTTTACTTGATCCACGTAACACTCTGAATGTGGCAGTAAGGAAACATGGGCTCCTGGCAAATAAATAATTAGCCCAGGCGACGTGGTGAGGGGTGAAGAGGGGCTTTCACTAGGTTTGACTAGCTGCACTCATAGCCACCATGCTTCTGCGCATCTGCAGATGGAATATGCCTACCAACCTGGGAGCCGCCAGGGTTGCCAAGGGACAATAGTTGTAGTCGAAGGCAGAAGTTCATGCAAACCCTTCACCCCTGTGATGATACCCCCTATAAGCCTCTTCCCCGCATCCAGACTCAAGGGTGAGGCTTCCCACCCTGTTGGATATCCCTGGTGCCTATCGAGATGTTGGGCTCTGGCCAGTGTTGCATCAATGTTTGTACTTGAGTAAGATCTATTTCCAGAGCTCTGGGAGAAGTGCCTTACTCCGTCAGTAGGGGTAAGTCTATTTCTTCTGGCAGCTAACTTTACTGTTACATTTGGTGATGCCTGGATTAGCTAAAATGCTTATCAGAATTGTGCTCAAGGCTGGGGGTGGGAAAGGGAGGGGGGCAGGAAAGCGCAAAGAAGAGTATTAGGCAAATAATGAAACAAACAAAAATGTATCCAAAAGAAACTCTAGGTGGGGGATGTGACCCTGAAAGAAAGCCACACCTTGGCTTTCCATCAGCTTGGAAGCCCTGTACCCAGCACACCCTGGGGGTGGGGCAGACATGGCCTCACCCTTCAGTCCTTCCTCTCTTCCCACTGCCTCCTTCCATCATCCAGGGACTGATAACAAATCATGCTCGGGATGGGCATGTGCCTCAAGCAGATATTTTCCCAGCAAGCGCCTGTTTGTTTTATCTTCTAGAATGGAGCACATCGTGGGAACAAACACTAGATTTCAGGTTCCCTCCAAGCTCACTCTCCTCCTTTCCTTTTGTCCGTGAAAGTATTTCAATCTACAGTGGAACTGGAGGATAGGAAATGGAGAATCTCATGCACATGCCCTCAGAAGAACGGCACGTAAGAACGGAGAGGCTGATGGCCCATCAATAGCTGATTTACGGAATATAGAAACTTATCTCCTGACCATGCACATCTGCCAAGAATCCCTCTCCATCCTCAAACCAATGAATTTACTGCTTGGACTCTGGCTGAACCCTCACATGCCCCCTTGCACTGTGGTCCATCATTATAACACGCCCCAAACCCTCAATAGACTCACTTTTTTCTTGCTCTGGCATGCATTTCCCAAATTACAATTCCTCTGCTAGTCCCAAATAAACTCAATTTGAGTTTGGTAATTTCAGCTTACCTCAGTTTACATCCTTATTTAGGTTGACACCTATGTAGGGACATCTGCACAATGCTCGAAAACTGGGAACCCCGTTTGCCAGGGCAGTCGGTGTCTGAGTTGGACCCTGTGTTATTTTTCAGGAAAAGCAGGCACTCTCTAGCGTGGTGTTATGAACTGCGTGTTTATGTCCTCCCTGCCCCCGCCCCATGTGTCATAACCCTAATCCCCAGATGATGGTATCTGGAAATGGGGCTTAGGGGAGAGACTTAGGTCATGAGGTTGAAGACCTCACAATGGGATTAGTGCCTTATAACAAGAGAAGGATGGGGCTTGCGTCCTCTCTCACTGCTCTCCATGTGAGGACACAGCAAAAACACAGTCATCCAGAAACCAGGAACAGGGTCCTCATTAGAACCCGACTGAGCTGGCATCTTGACCTTGGACTTCCCAGCCTCCAGAACTGTAAGGAAAACATTTCTGTTGTTTAAGTCACCCAGTTTATGGTGATTTGTTCTAGCAGCCCAAACTGACAGAGACACAGGATTATGAGAAGCACTGATGAATGTGGGTTCCCTCCCGTCCTCCGGAACCAAGTCTGGGTAATATTTGGACTTGTTCTACAGAGAGGCAACTGCCCTGTGGCTCCTCCCCAACAGCCAGGCAGATCCCGAGTTGGGTCTCCCTATGTGTAACCTTTTAGAAAAGAAAAAGAAAGCTCTGGCTAGAAAAGGCACCTAGAGCTTGACAGAGTGGGGCAGCAGGCTGACGTTCAGTACGTATTTGTCACATGAATACAGATACAAATGTGGTGTGGGCCTCCCTTTAGCGTTAAGTGAGAATTCAATGAAAAGTAAATGAAGCGATTTCACCCCAGCATCGGGTTCTGTTGGGATGCTACAAGGGGAGGCAAAAGACCGAGAGTAATGGTTGAAATCTTAGATTTTTAAAAGCAGCCTCGACAACCCCTTAAGTACCAGATTTCAAGGGGGAGGAAGAGAGGAGGAGTGTAAGACAGTGGTTAAGGTGAGGGTTCTGGAGTTAGATCACCTGGGCTCAAATCCTGGATTTTTCCACTTTCTGTGTCACCTTGGGTAACTTACCTAACTTCCTCGATTTTAGTTTTCTCATCTGTAAAATGGGGATAATAACATGACCTGCTGCATGAAGACTGATGTGAGGATTAAATAAGAGAATGCATTCAAATTGGAGCATAACGAGCATTCAGTAAATGTTAGTTCTTGCTACTTTTAAAAGAACAGTAGATCGCAAAGATGTGACCTGCATTTTCCATACCCTGGGATGGGTCCTCATAGGAGGCAGTAGATGCCAAACTCTGTCAAGAGAACTAGTTAGTGAGCAAGGCTGGTTTTTATTTGTAGGTAACTGAGGCAATCCCTCCAAGGTACAAAAGAGCATCCAGAAACAAAAATGAGACATAGCTGCCTTGTGGCCTTGTCTCCTCGGACCATTTGGATCCATTCATGCTTCGGGTCTTTATAATTCAAAAGAAAACCAATGCCACGTTAGTAATTTTAGCAATAACGGCAACAATAAAAAGCACCACACACACAAAGGAGATGCAGGCAAGGTGGGATCAGGGTCAGGCCACAGCAGGGAGCCAAACGCATCATAAAACCACTATAAAATCCACCAAGAAACTTACCTCTCCCTAAATCAGAAAGGATTTTGATGACTGAGCAATCAAAGCCCAAATCAATGAAATGCAGAAGCAGTATGGACATCTTCACCTCACATACACTCTGACACACACATACACACTCCTTTTCAATGACTCCTCCCCCACCCAGACACTCTCAAAACTCTCCAACATTGGGTCATCAGCCAAAGCATGTTTAGTTTTCTCAAACTGCAAACATGAAATGGGGAGAGGGACCAAAAGGAAACTTAGCCAGAGCAAAGGGATCAATGAGTTGGGTTGAAACCATGCTTTGCAGGACACAGAGAAAAATCTAACCTAGAAATCTTTTTCTGACCCAGAGTGAAGCGGATGATTTTGCTTTGAGATGAGTCCTTGGATGATGCACTGCATGACGGGAAAGAAAAAAAGTGGAAGAGATGAGTGAGGGGAGAGAAGATACGTTAGACACACACATGACTAACAGGAGTCTATGATAACAGGGAGGCGCCTGGCGTGGTTGGTCCTAACAGAGGACTAAAACCTGGTGTTCGGGGCTTGCGCCAGCATTTGACACTGATGATCAAGGATCTAAACCATTACCCTTGGGACTCTGGTTACCAAAGACAAAATGTGGGATAGAAATACAATGGAACTAAGCCAGTGATGCCATTTTACTATTCTTAAATTTACAGCCAGAGTGTAAGCATGGGATATTAGATCCCTAGAACCTGAGAATAAGATTGTCCTTCAGAAGTAAAATTAGAAAGGATCAGTATATAATGTGGGAAACCAGTCATCTGCTGAAGTAACCCAATCTGGGCCAGATAAAGAATGAGGGAGGACATACAGCAACACCAAAGGCCAATCCATGTCACCACAGTACAGAGTCAGGAGGCCATGATGGTAGGAATCACTCTGGAATAAATGGATCTAAAAACCTGGCTTAAGTAAGTTTGACTCTTCTCTAGGTAAAGCACTTATTAATAGTAGGATGTTTTTTCTTACTGGGAGATGGGTGTCCTGACTGGAACATCTGGTTCTCTTAAGAAAACACACGCCTACCATGGAAATGGGTGCCTCGAGCTAGCATAGCTTAGTGACACAAGCCCGGTATTGCTCAACACATGTTCCTTGGAATCCTATATGCAGTGAGAAGCCCTACGAAGTAAGTTCTGCGGCTAAGTTTGAGGAATGCTTTCTACGGCCTCTTCTGAAGACTCACAGCGCACACGTGTTCTTCTCTCAGGCTCCCTCATCTCAATAAATAGCACCATTTACCACTGCTCACACCAGGAATCCAGGCTTTATCTGTGATGCTCTCCCTCACTCCAGCCAGTCCATCTACTCACAGTCCTGTTGGCTCAACCTGGTGAAGTGGTCCATCAATAAATCTGCTCCAGCCCTTGGCCCAAGCCACAGTCATCTGGAGGACCACAAAAGCCTCTTACCTGGGGTCCTTCCTTCCATCTCTACACCTTCACAGTCTTATTATCCAGAAGGGGGCTAAGAAGATTTTTTTTTTAAACCATAAATCAAGTCTCTCTCCTGCTCAAGACACCCCAGCAGCTTCCTGTTACCTATAAAATGAAATGCAAACTCCTCACCCAGTTTAGCTAGCACACTGTGACTGGACCCCAGGGCCACGGCACTAGGCAACTCCAGGGACCACCAGGCATACTGTCTTCCAGGTAGACAGAGGCTTTGCTTACAGGTACCTTACCATTTTCCAACTCCCCTCACCCACTGAACTCCAGCCACACCAGCCTTCTTTCTGGTCCTCCAACCTGCCAAGCTTACTCTTATACCACAGGGCCTTTGCACCAGCTGCAACCTCTGGCTGATCTATTCTACACCTAAACTTTGCGTGGCTTGCTCCAGGTCATTCCTATCTCCGCTCTGGTGTCACGTCCCCAGAGAGAATTTCCTATCAGTCCAACCTAAGTTATCAACCTAATCCTTCTGAATCCCATCATCTTACTGTAATACCAGTATGTGATAGTTCTCTTCCCTATTTGCCTGCCTCCTCCAGGAAAATACAAAGAGTGGGCACACTGGTGGTCTCATTCATCCGTGAACCCCAAGTGCCTAGAACAGTGCGTGGCACATGGAAGGCATTCAAACACTAACTAAATAAATGAATGCATTTTTGGCAGATTCAAGGATCTGAGTAGACCTGTAATAACAGTTCTAACAACTCAACCCAGATTATTTACCAACTTTTCCCCCTATGGAACTCTTCCCCTACAAGTTACCATCCAGGGAATAAGCACTCCGTAGAATACAGTGTGGGAAATGATACCCTGGTCATTCAATCACCTAGGGCCATCAGGGGCCTCTGATCAGAGAATGGCTCGCACGCAGGTGCTTCTTCAGGTCAGGGTGCAGAGGCTCGCTGCCCGGCTGTCTGTTCCTCATTACTAGTCCAGGCATTTCTGCTAGCCTACAAATTTCCATAATGTCAATTGGATATAATGAGATAATTAATTAGGGGATCTGGTTTACAGCACACCCATCACTGCTGGTTTTAACACCATCACAAATGGGAAGTAGCACTTCTCAGGGGAAGGAAAAAGCTGTAACCATCTATAAGGCACCTGTTTTGTCTGGACTGTTTTGTGCTTTGTCCAACTACAATGGGCTTCTGAGGGTACGAACATGTACGAGAAGCCCTGTGATTATTAACACTGGTGCTTTGGGGGACTGGAAAGGAAAAGCCATTACTCTTGAGCACATATTAAGTGAAATCAAGCAATCAATTTAATTAGTGACGTTTAGATGATTTGGTAACTAAAGGTTTACAGCTTCAAGCAACAATTATTGTGGACTTTTCTTTAGAATTTTACTACGAGTCAAACGCTTTCTAGCTCCTGATCCCCTCCCTTTCCCTCCACCCATTAAAATGAATGTTCTACAAGGCGATCTTCTGCAGAGTCGTTGAGGGATGCAACTATTCCCATTATAACACAGTAGATGGTAACTACCCTGGCGCTCTGCGTGCTTATCATTCCACGCCAAGAGCCCCACTGGCAGGCATCAGCCCCTCTGCGAGTGTCAGCAACATTGAAACCCTAATCCCACAAAATGGAGGACCACGGCTGAGGCCGCTATCACCTCTCCAAGGCTAACAAAACCCAGTCCCCGGTCCTCTCATGGAAGGTGGCTGCTCCCTTCCTTGCTAAGCATTTCCCGTCTTTCTTCTGTGCTCCTGATATTCCTCTTCTGGTGAAGCAGAGGCATCCACGGCAGAACTTTCGCCTCCACTAAGTAGAATGACTCAACGCATAGAACACCGAACGCCCAGCTTATAGGCAAAACACGGCAAAACCAGGCTGGAGTCTATTTTCGGGGCTGTTTAGTGCATAATAGGCCAGCATCAAGGCAAGAGTAGCTAGTCAGCTCTGGCTGCCGGCCATTCTGACCTGTAAGAGCACACATCTCCGCCAGGCACTGGAGGCAGCCCCGCTGCATCCATTTCAAGGCCATGCTAACACCCCCCCCCCACTACCAGTAGCCCTCAGCACTGCAGAGGCCCAAACCAGAACACACTGGGCCTCGGCTACGGCTGGGCCCGGCCTGGAGGATGCCCCGTGAACCACGGAATTACCAGTCGGCAAGGCGCCCCCACCTGGACTGCATCTCAGCTTGTGCTTTTGACTGCTGATGTGGCACCGGCTGCAGAGGCTGGCCCGGGGCTTGGGGGGCGGCGGGCACCTGCTGCTGAGGAGCGCCAGCCTGGCACTGGGAGGGGGCCGCGGCCGCCTGGGCCCCGGCGGGCGGCGGCGGCGGCGGCGGCGTGGACAGGTGCTGCCTCTGGGGCTGCTGTTGTTGCTGCTTGTAGCGGGAGAGGCTGAAGAAGAGGCCCAGGATGGCCTTGAGGTTGCCGTTCCGGATTTCTGCAAGACAGTGAGGAGATTCTTTTAGACAAGGAGCCCCAGCTTGGGGGCCCATTCTTGCTCGCAAGCTTCATCTCTCTAGGACCGGACGCAGTTCCTGAACACCTCCCTGCGACCACAGTCAGTGGACGGCGGGGCGTCGGCCACAGAGAAATTCGCGGCTTCTCCGCCACCGGGGTTAGAGCAGATACATGAGGCAAGCTGCAGCCGGATGTCTGGCGAGTGCCGGGAGGAAACTCTCAGCAAGGACGCGACCAAAAAAAGTCAGACTCCCGAGCAAGACCGTGCTTGTTCTCAGGCAAAGCAAGCAATCCGGGACAGAGGTGCACTCCGGCGCCGGGGGGCGGGGGGGGGGAGCCTCACCGGTCTCCACTTGGCAGCCGAGTCCACGCTCTGTGCCTCCAGCCGCTTTGTGCATATGCCAAGGGGCTCCTACCCAACTCCGAAATCCTCACTCTGCTCTGCCCAACCATCCTTCCCTCAAACACGTGGCTCTGTGTCTCCCTTGTCTACTAAATCACTAATTTGGGATGGGTGTGGGGATCGGCTATAGGACTTGCTTTCATAAAGAACTCACACAAAAATTCTGTATTAAAAACAAAAAATGAGAACAGAGTGGGGGGTAAGAAAATTTTTATTCCAAACAGAACTTTTTAGATGTTAAAATGCATTTGCCTCAAGGCATGCATAAAAAGCTGCCGAGAAGGAATAAAATATTTATTCACAGGCAGAGGCTATGGATCGAGGGTGTTGCTCCTTGGGGAATCCTTCCTTTTATGTTCTTTTAACACCAGATTCGAAGGCCGGGGCCTGAACCGATCCTGAGGGTGAAGGAATAGGGCCACCCAGCCTGAGGGACAGGAAGAAGGAATCTTGGGGGCTCCCTCTGCTTTGCTTCCACCTGAAGCTGAATTTCCTTCTCTCAACTGGCTAGGGGGTCAGAAGGAGTGGGATGGAGGAAGGGGAGCATCTCCTGTGTGGGAAATGCACACGTCCTGGTTAGCCCCAGGTCGGGAAGAGACTTCGGATATAGGAGCAAGAATTTCCTCCAGGACCCATTACCGAGCAGAGGGTATGAATGGGGTCCTTTCAGAAACAAGCCCCATTCCCTGCATGCCTGCCGGTGTCCTGGGCGTGATCTGACTAGGCCAGCCTGAATGACTGCCAGGCCCTAAAGAAACAGAGATCACAACTGACAACACAAATGTGGGTTCCAGTCTGTACTCCAGCACGTGCTTGCTCTGCAACTCTGGGCAAGTCACTTGATCTCTCTGGGCCTCACTGGCAATATTGACACAGCTTCCCCATCATACAACGTTATCCTGCAGATCCAGTAAGAGCCTATCTGTGAAAGCACACCGTGAACAGTGAAGGCCTTCCCTGCTCTTCATTACAAATAACCATAGCCCCCAGACTCCTGTATGAGATTCCCATAAGGTCCAGGTTCGTGCCTTAGAAATGGTTTTTACTGCAATCATCTTATGACTTATCATGCAAACCATGATGCTTCTGAGAGTGAAAGGGGTGAGCTTTTAATTAGGCCAGGTGGTCAGGTGTGAGCTAGGACTGGCCCAGACAAAGGAGGATGCTTATAAACCATCTTGGGCAATATGGAGAGCAGAGAAAGCCTCAAAGTGCTGGCTGAGGCCCCCAGTTTCTGGAGGTAGTAGGTCAGCTTTAACCCTTCAGCTCTGCTTCCTTCTCCAGCCTACGGAAACCAAAAAAGCAGCACACACACCCCTGTGGCTTGTTCTGTGTCTGCTTCTAAATGTTCTTACAAGCACATCAGGGTCACAGAATGGGAGGTTTGGATGGGAGGAGTCAGTTGCATGAAGTGACACGCCCGTAGTCACCCAGTTGGGCACTGGTGGGAGTTGGGGACAGAATCAAAAGCTGGCATGCAGGTTTGCACCTGTTAAGGAACTTGGGAAACCATTTCCCCCTCAAAATTGAAGTCACGGGAGGGAGAAAGTAGAGCTAATCATGGGGATTGGCGAAATCTATGTAAGATTTATTTTTAGTGCCTTTGATAGTTTTCAGGTTATACTGTTTATAAGAACAAGGACTACTACTAATTAGTATGTATCAGGTTAAGCTCTTGATGAGCATGATCTCATTCAATCCCTACAACCTGGGAAGTGAGTATTAATGTCCCTTTTTCAAAGAAAAACAGCAGCTCAGGACAGTTTTACGACCTCTCCAAGGGAATACATGACAGAGCTGGGATTTGGGATTTGAATCTAGGTTTTTCCGTCTCAAAGCCCGGTCTCCCCACACTGTGTAACTTGGTTTTACTTGTCTACCCATCATGTGTGGTAAATTTAAAAGCACAACCAGATGATGTTTTATTTATTAAGCTAGCTGGTGGGCATATAAGTAGTCTTTATTCTTCTGTAAGTATTCTATGATTATGGAATGTTTGGCACATTCCATAATACATTTTCTGGAACCACGTAAGAACAACAAAAAAGGGAGGAACTAAAAATTCAGCACACCCAGGGGTGGATGGGTTGTCCCCTGCAAGAGGCAGGCATGTCCACATCAGCACCTCCTGGCAGGCCAGCCCAAGTCAGGGCAAACAGAGACAGCTTTGTCCTATTCTCTACCCACCATGGTTGGTGAGTCCCTTACTGTTCATAACTCAGCATCGGTCCCTAAAACATCGTTTTCTCTGTCAAAGAGCACAGTCTTCCCACACATATACTACTTCTTAGCAGGTAGTATTTTTAGTATAAAGATCACTGACTTTTTGAGCCAGAAAGACCTGGGTTTGAATCTCGACAGTTCATCATTTATAGACTGAATTTTCAGAAGACTCAACCTCTCGGGGCCTCCGTTTTCTTTTTTAAAATGGGCATATGCCAAACTGCACCTTTCCCACAGGCTTGTTATGAGAATTAAGTGAATGTTGAATGAGAAAATGAGCGCAAAGCACCCAGGACACTGCCTGATTCTACTCTCCATTTTGGTTCAGAAAATATGGCCACTCTACCTACAGTCTCCTCAGAACCCACTACAGGGCTCTGCCCTTAAAGGAAGACTAAGAAGCTGTCCATTCTCCCTGCTCCTCCCCCCGCTTATGCCGCAGTCACAGGCATCTAGAAGGATATTAATCAGGAATGATCTCATATTAGACAAAAGTCAATGGTGAGCTTCTGATTTGGGGTTTTTTTTGTTTGTTTGAGAGAGAGAGCACGTGCGCACATGCGCATGCTGGGATGGGGAAAGGCAGAGGGAGAGAGAATCTCAAGCAGACTCTCCACGCCCATCACGGAGCCTGACACAGGGCTTGAACTCATGACCCTAAGATCACAACCTGAGCCAAAATCAAGAGTTGGGACACTAAACCACCCAGGTGCCCCCCGTTTCTTTTTTAAACAGCTTTACCCAAGTGTAATTTGCATCCAGAAAACTAAGCGTATAATGATTTTCAGTCAATTCAGTAAATTGTAATCTTAGACTATTTCCATCACCCTAAATAGAGTCCTCATGCTCATCTGCAGTCAGTCCCCAAACCCATTCCCAGGCAATATGGAATCTGCTTTCTATTTCTACAAGGTGTGTCTCTTCTGGACATTTCCTGTAAGTGGAACCATGTAATATATAGTCTTTTGCATGTGGCTTCTTTCACGCAGCAGGTTTTTAGGGTGGCCCATGTTAGAGCATTTATCGTTAATTTGTTTCTCTGTGTTGCTGAGTAATACCCCATTGTATGGATATACCACATCTTGTGTACCCGCTCCCCAGGTGGTGGACGTCTGGACTGTTTAATTTTCTTTGCAGAGCACAAAAACTGGAGAGTGGTAGATGCTCTGGTTGGGGTTGGAAGCCACACAGTTTATGCCACGGGTGGTCTACAACAGACAGGACCCAAAATAGCTAAAACTGTATTCTTTCCACATTTCCAAGAGGCATGTGTCTGTGTTCCACGAGGCCTGGTAAGCGGGCGGCACCGAGAGACTAACAACAAAATCAATCGGCCCACAAGAATGTTTCCTTCATGACATTTCCCAAGGTTTGGAAAAACAGTATCATTTTATGCCTGATCAACTATCCTTACTCTTGAGTTCTAGAAAAAGAAAAAAAAAAGAAAAACAAAAACAAAAAACAAAACAATGCAGACCTAGCTAGAATGGACACTACCTGGCTGGTATCTACACCTGCCTGAGAACCCTGACTGCATTTCTCTGCTTGTGGCCACGCCCATGTCCCATGAACAAGCTAGAGAGGCCGTTTTTCAATTTCCATTAGAATTCAGTATTGCCTGGACTCTTAATTCCCTCGGGTTCTGACTGATTTCTTTGCTCCCACTGGCTGGTACGAATGTGCACAGATGCTGTATGGGACGCTGGGCATGAAGGATAGGGAAAACAGAGTTCTTTTCTTTCAGCATTACTTAAGAGAAACCTCAGGTCTGGTTTACTAAGGCATCAACACTGGAATAATCTAATACAAAGAAATCTGCTTTGTAAGGAAGAAGGGACCGGGAGCCAGCTCAGACCAGACCGCGGAGTCAGAATTCCTGTCCGGTTCCCTTAACCCACAGCGCTGTCCGGCTCACCCGGCGGATTCGGGACCGTGGATTCTGTGGCATTGTTCCTCCAGATGAGCCATCTGCATAACCTACATTCAGCACAGAACTTCCCACCCCATTCCCGCAGCCCGTCTGGGTCCTGCTCACCACGCCAGTCGATGGCTGGACCCATGGGGGAAGTGGGACAGATGAGGGGGTGGGAGAGCCTACAGGGCCCCCTCCGGAGAGTAACAGAATCAGGTCCACTCACTGCCAAACAGGTGATGTGGGTAGGAGGAAATGGAAATAATCCACCAGCTGCTTTTCTCCTAATGATCCAGAAAGACCTTCTGCTCTCTGGCTCAGAATAAAAGAGCATCTAGGTTTCTGGCCAAACCAGGTCTGAGCTCATCAAGTCAGCAACCAACTTCACTCCAAAAGCATATACTCCTTCCTGGAGGCACCTGGAAGGATCTTCCTGTCTCTGTCCCCCCCAATCCTCAAGGTTGATAAAGAGCTGGTCTTCGCTCCCGTCATACTACCTATGTCTCGTCTTCTGTCCAGATTTCCCACTACCTTCCTTTCCTGTCTGGTGAATGCCGATTTATCCTGTCAAACCCCACAGAAACACCGCTGCCTCTGTCAAGCCCCCTGACTGCCCCAGGCAAAGCTAGTCACTGCCTCTCTTTGTCACCACTGTGTACATACCAGTAGCCCAGCTCTCTTATTAACGGAAACTAAAGCTAATTTTGTACGACTGATACTATGCCTGGTCTACAGGATGTGCCCAGCAAATGTTTGCTGAACTAAATAGGCTATGCCTCGCCCCCCAGACCTTCACTTCTCCATTACAGGAGGATGGGCTCAGGGCCAGGTGTTCTCGGAACTCCCAAGGATAAAAGCCATCCTTCCTCACGAGACAGGTTTACAGATGGTCGTGACTGGTGGAGTGTGTGTCGGGGAGGGGTCTTGAAAATCACCCAGGTTAGGGTGAGGCCCAAGCTCCCATGACACCGGATGGGTCCAACCGTCTGGAACACAAGGGGGCGGGAAGGCCTAATCCAGGGGAAGTGTCCCAAACCAGGAGAGTCTCCATGGGGCTCCCCTGGGCCCGCAGCCTCTACCCTGGAACAAAGGCTCTCTGTGGTCCTCCATCGGGCAGGTTGGGGCAGGGCACGATCTGCTACAATGTCTCAAGGACAGGTGCATACACCCTCCACCCTCCCGGGGTTCCAAACCCTGCTTTAGTCACTGGAAAAGGGCGGAGAAGTACCTATGGGGCTTTCCAACCGCTGATGTTTTTCATCAGAGGAGGAGCCTCAGGGCACTCAATCATCTTCAAAAGGAAAACAAAAAGCATTAAAACTACATTATTTCTTTAAACACAATGATGCTTTTCTAGTAATTATGCAGGTGGTTAGAAGTGTGAGGAGTGGGGAGTGGCAGAAAATACCAGGCCTCTGAAACAGATATGAGCAGCTTAGCCATGGTTGACCTTGTGGGCCTACCTTTTCCCTTGTGGGACTTAATATCTCTGGGCCTTGGTTTCCTCCTCTGTATGATGGGGATAATATGAATACTGATCTCAAAGGGTTGAGGGGATTAAATAAGATACAAAACATGTACAGCACTTAGCTCAGTGACTGATACATGGGTTCTCCATAAATGGCTTCTATTTCTACAATTTAACAGTATGTCAAATGAGAGATTTCTTGTAACCCTGAAATTGAATAAAGTGAATAAAGCCCATTTGAGGATAAAAGTCTCTAAGTATCCTTCCTCTGTAAGCTCAAGGAGTTGACAAAAGTTGGGGCCAGTCACCTTCCCACAAGACTGCACTAGTCCAGAATCCGTCCTACCACTGAACACCACCATCATCCCCCAACCTCAAAAGTCAAGGTGAGAAGATCTAGAGGACTCTTTCTGCCATCTTTCTGGGCCACTGTAATGGGATTTCCCATGAATTCCACATGAATGTCCTGGAAGATGCTCTCAAGAGCATTAACAATGTTGAAAAGAGAGGCAAACGCCAGGTTCTTAGTAGACCCTGCCCCAGAGGTGCGCTCTCTCAAAGGTCATGCTTCAAAAAATGATCCTCCAGTTTCTGACTGTGATGATGAAGCACGGTTACATTGGCGAATTTGAAATCACTGATGGTCACAGAGCTAGGAAAATTGTTGCAAACCTCAGGTGCAGGTTAAACAAGTGTGGAGTGATGAGCCCCAGATTTGATGTATAACTCAAAGATTTAGAAAAAATGGCAGAATAATCTGCTCCTGTCCACCAGTCTGGTTTCATTGTATGGACAAACTCAGCTGGCATCATGGACCATGAAGAAGCAAGGTGAAGATACACAGGAGGGAAAATCCTGGGATTTCTTTTCTAGGGATGTAATACACATGTGCAAATAAAATGCCTCAATGGACAAAAGAGCAAAAAAACAACAGAAGATCTAGATGAGAAACTGTCGCAGAGTGGGGGAGGGTGGTAATGTCTGATGATTACAGAGACTGGATTATTTCCTCCCCTCATCAAGGAAAAGAAGGTGAGGTCCTTGTGCTCCTTGAAGACAAAGGAGTAGAGGCGCCAAGAGAATCACTCCAAGTAGGGTGCTGGCATTCCAGTCCCTGGTTGGACATCCATGCAGCATGGACTTGGCAGATCTGCCTCTTGGCCACCTAAGTCTGGGAGGAAAGAGCTAGAGAGAAACTGTATGGTGGGGGCTTCCAGGTGACAGAAGGACTGTTCTACCTACTCCAAGTGGAAGATGGAGCCCACACATTCCTGCCAGTGTATAATGCAGGGATGAGGAGACTGAGGTCTACGGTCTCACTAGGACCACCTTATGTGGGGACTAGGAGGGGCCTGAATCGGGGGGACTGGATATAAATGCTACCCACTGAGGGCGAGCCAGAATTGCTGGACAATCTCACGAAAGACTACTAACATCCTGGGAGCAGCATAGGAGCAAGTCCGTGGTCCGGAGGGCATGCAGAGACTGTCGCTTGGGGACAGCAATAATTATGGGTCCCTAAGAAGAGGGCAGCAACTTCACCAGCAGCAGAATTTGCCTGCTCTATCAGCCCCAGTCCTAGAGGCTCAGGCAAAGGAAGGAGGGGAGGGGAAGAAGTCATTAGGCCCCCATCTCTCTTCAATCTTCTTCGTTTTTTTTTTCCTTCTATTTTTTTAATTTTTTTTTTTGAAAGAGAGAGTGAGTGTGCATGTGGGATGGGGGTGGTGGTGGAGGGTGGAGGGGACGGGCAGAGAAATGCAGGGCTCAATCTCACAACTTTGTGATCATGACCTGAGCCGAAATAAGAGTCGGATGCTTAACCGACTGAGCCACCCAGCCGCCCCCTTCCTTCAATCTTCTAAAGCCACTTGCTCTGGGGCATGTGGGTGAAAAAGAGCTTTGAGCAGAATTTGAAAGTGAAGTTTAAAAAGAAACAAGACCAAAATTAAAAGACAACCTATGGAATGGGAAAAGATCTTTGCAAATGTCTTATCAGATAAAGGATTGGTATCCAAAATCTATAAAGAACTGATCAAACTCAACACCCAAAACCCACAAAATCCAGTCAAGAAATGGACAGAAGACATGAACAGACATTTCTCCAAAGAAGACATCCAAATGGCCAACAGACTCTTGAAAAAAATGCTTAACATCACTCGGCCTCAGGGAAATACAAACCAAAACCACAATGAGATACCACCTCACACCAGTCAGAATGACTAAAATTAACAAGCCAGGAAATGACAGATGTTGGCAAGGATGCAGAGAAAGGGGAACCCTCTTACACTGTTGGTAAGAATGCAAGCTGGTATAGCCACTCTGGAAAACAGTATGGGGGTTCCTCAAAGAGTTAAAAATAGAAAGACCCTATGACCCAGCAATTGCACTACTAGGTATTTATTCAAAGGATACAAACAGTGATTCAAAGGGGCACTTGCACCCCAATATTTAGGGCAGCAATGTCCACAGCAGCCAAACTATGGAAAGAGCCCAGATGTCCATCAATAGATGAATGGATAAAGAAGATGTGATATATATATATATAATGGAGTATTACTCAGCCACCAAAATAATGAAATCTTGCCATTTTAGTGATGTAGATGGAACTAGAGGGTATTATGCTAAGTGAAAAAGTCAGTCAGAGAAAGACAAATACCATATGATTTCACTCATGTGGAATTTAAGAAACAAAACAAATGAACATAGGGGAAGGGAAGGAAAGATAAAATAAGATAAAAACAGAGAGGGAGGCAAACCATAAGAGACTCTTAGCTCTAGGAAACAAACAGGGTTGCTGGAGGGGAGGTCGGTGGGGAGGATGGGGTAATTGGGTGATGGGCATTAAGGAGGGCACGTGATGGAATGAGCACTGGGTGTTACATGCAACTGATGAATCACTAAATTCTACCCCTGAAATTAATAATACACTATATGTTAATTGAATTTAAATTAAAAAAAAACACAAGACCATCATAAGCATTAACATAAAACTGTTCTAATAACGAACCAGGACTGACGAGTTATGTATTCCGGCCAAGATATCAGGAAGTGGGTCTCGACTCAGCAGGAAAAATGGGGATGGGGGTTGGAGGCAGTTACTGAAACCACCATGAAGCCACTTCACAGGTATGCCCCAATGACAGACACCTCAACACACTGGTTCAGCGGGCTCTTCGATGCTCAGAGACCCCCAAGGGCCACATCCTAACACAGACACGGCTGGAGCTGAGTGTCTGCATGATAGATAGGCCCCTGTGGGCTGCACGACATCTTCTGAGACGGTGTTCTGGCCAATGAAGTTCTAAATCCTTCCTGGTTTCTTTCACCTGTAGGTGACATGCCTTGATTTTATCCATCTGCTGTCCCAAAAGACACCACGAACACGTGCTCTGAAATCACACAGACCTGGGTTCAGCTCTGGTTCTGCCACTCACTAGCTACAGGCTTTGAGGATGTCACTCGTAACCTCTTTAAGCCAAGCTTTTGTCATCTGTAAATTCAGGCTATTATAAATTCCCACTTCAGCTGTGAATGCTGGAGCTGCTTCACATAAAAGCCCTTTTACTTATTTATTCAACAAGTAGTTACTGAATAATCTATGCCTTAAGGTATAAAGAGGATGGGGTAGGTGCTGGGGGACAAACGAGGCAGAAGGCAGGACAATGCGTAGACGGCAGAGTGGCCAGGCGTCACCTCCAGGCCACGTGGGATGAAGCTGAGCTACATAGAGTCCACATCCCCTAGAGCCCTTTCTGCTGAGCACGACTCTGTGCAAGTCCCTGCTGATGCTCTGCCGGTGGGCACAGGCCTGGCGCCCAAGTACTTCCAGAAACCAGGAGGAGCCTGTGCCTGCCACCCACCAGCCAGCACAACGACGCTCTACCAGAAGGAAATGATGTTCCTTGGAATGGGAATTTGCATCTCCCCACCCATCCTTGGAAACCCCACACCAACCCCCACCATGCCCCAGCAAGGTGCGTTCCGTAGGTCATTCAGCCCAGATCTCATCCCCATGGCGGAGGGCCCATCCCTCAGGGCAAAGAGATCCTCGAAGGACCCCCCTCTCAGAGCAGGGGTTAGGGCTGACCAGCCGACAGCAGCCATGGAGACCTCCCGAAGCACTGTGTCCACCCCTGGGACAGGCCCAGCATATGAGAGGTCGCGTTCAGACATGACACGACACGACACACCCACGAGGCATCAACAGTAGCCACCCGCCCCTAATACTGTTCACACAGCCAGGAAAACCAAGCTTTCACCGAGTAGCAGGACAAAGGCAAGGAACAGGCCCCCAGCAGACCACATGTGCAAACTTACCTGTTCCACTGGGCTGTTACCTTCCTCACTGTCCCCGCTCCTCCCCACCCTGACCACCGGAGTCGATGTTAATAGGCATCTTTTCAACAAGCAACCTTGCTCGGGAAAGGTGGTGTCATCTGAGGCCCAAACCGCTTTACCTGTTCTGGGAAAACTGGAGGCAGGTGCAGCCTAATGAGTCTGGGAGGCTGCCGGGGTCTGTGGCAGCTTCTGAGCTGGTATTTACAAACAGGAGAGAGCGCAAAAGATTCCAGGGCGAGACGTTGCCTGAGGCGGCTGAGAATTCGGACCAGCCGTCTCCAGACCAGTACTTAATTGAATAGCAAACCACCAGCACACGCTAATGTGCTAATTAGCCACCCAATTGGAGTTAATTAAAAACTAATCAGGATGTCAAAATGTAGCCTCTCATTAATATATCACGTGTTTTCTTGTTTCTTTTTTTGAGCTAGGAAAAGTGCTGCTTCTTTTAAGAAAAGTAAGAAATAAGGATTCGGCATTTTTCCCTGGGAACGGTACAGTTTAAATATGTGCTGTGGCTAAGTGTTCTCTCTCCCACAGATAAGGCCCGGCTTGATGATTAACTGAATTGCTAGCCGGGTGAATCAAATCAGCATTGTTTGATTAAGCCCTCCTCCAGAGAAGCAGCCCCATCTCCAGTACTCCCTCCTCGGTGTCTAGCAGACATTGGCCGGCATGGTTGAATCTACATTCCTGGAGTGACTTTTTAAGTGTCAAAAAGTTGGCATCCTCAAGTCTACACAGGCCTTGAGCTGCCTCAAAACCAGGAGGAAAACAAAGCCAGAAGCGTGCACCCAGCACCCTGGGCTTAACTGTATTAAAGTCAACAGTAGGTAACAGGTGGGCATTTCTAACCATGAAAAGGCAGCTTCATGACAAGGGCTCTGACTCACCTTCTGCAGACAGTCCCTGGATGTTTATTCCCTTCGCTGCCAGGAAATTCAAGCAGGCATCTATGTTTTCAATCTAGGGGAAAAAAAAACAACAACGACATATACTCAATTTTCAGCCTTCTCCAGAGCCATCTTTTATCAGGAACAAAGGGCGATGTCAGAGAGAGGGTTCACTGTGCATTTGCTAAGGTTTGCAACGAGGAGAACGACGTGCAAGCAGCAGATGGATGGGTGGATGGGTGCAGGTCAGGACTCATTGTCTGTACTTGCATAAGCACAAGTTACTTAATATCCCAACCACACAGTTCCAGAAGTCGAGGCCCTGGCTTGCTCATGGCTGCCAAAAATAACCAGAGTGGAATGAGAGCGCCTATGTGCAGCACTGTCCCTAGAGCTACCCTGAAAATTTGAGCAGCTGGGGACGAAGGGACAGTAGACCCACCCGTCCGCCAGCAGCTGGGAGAGAGTTCCAGCACCAGGGAGGCATGCCGGCCAATGTGCAGTGAATGGGAGTTTCAGCAGGGCTCTGGGCTGCGCTTACTCACGAGAGTCTCAGGACGGCAGGCATTGCCGATGATGAGGGAGGGCTGCGACCTCAGTGAGCCCCTCTGTCCTTTGTGTTCTCTGTGACAAGAAGGAACCCACCTGCCAGAGTCTGGGAGGCTTCCCAGGCTTGCCAGGGCTGATGCCACAGCCAAGGGCAAGCAAACGTCTAGCCCTCGGGAAAGAACAATTAGGTCATTCCCAAAGGTCTGATTTGACTTCACTTGTCAGGGCTAATGATTTTTTGGTCTACAGGAAAATGTTCAGGCTCAATTAATGTCAATGGTGACCATAAATAAAAGAAACTGCTTTTGACTTGGCACAAGGATCTTTGAATTTCACACAGTTTGCATTTCATAGTGGAAGGCCACCCCCCACACCCCCCACCTGACTTCCTACGCTCCTACGCTCCATCAGCATTCTTATACATTCAAACGGGTGTTTAACCCATAGGGTTTATCTTGAATAAATGACTGTTTTTCACAGTGTCCATGTGACTGTTCTCCCTCCCCCCTCCCCAAGTGATCTTTCTGAAGGCGACTTCATAGCCACGGAGTGATGCATCTACAGTGTAAGAGCTCTAATTTGAGTAGAGTCTGGCTCCAAGGCAGTCTTCCTGAAATGCATGTCCTTCTTCCCCCATGTCTGGCATTTTGCTTCTCTGTTCCCAGTCTTCAGACCTTCCAAACACGAAATTAAGCTATGGGGGCAGCTGAATAAAACTGCACTCTTCTCAGACTCCACTCCACCCTGAGCCTAAGGCTGTTCCTTCCTTGCACTTTTTAGCACGGTTTCCCATCTTTCTCCCAGCCTCCAGTTTACCCTCAAAGATCCTCGTCTGGGAGACTTTTTTTTTTCATCTCTAGGAAAAGGGGCAAAATGCAATTTCCTGCAAACTAAATAAATGCTGATGTTATAGGTTATGCCTGCCACCATTGCAGAAAATCGTTTCTTATAAAGGGGGAGGGAAAGCGAGATTGCTTTTAACCCTTCCTTCCAAGCCAGAAGGACTGACGATGACAAGCAGGTGCCACCATCATGGAGGGCAGGGGTGGGGGGCGGTGAGATAGAAGGAAGAGAATGGCGGGGAGGGGCCCTGTGGAAGGTGTTTTGAAGCAATCTGCTTACATTTTATGTAATCAAAATTAGATCTCTAAATGCTATTTCCCCCGTTACAAAACCCTGCTTTTGAGAAAAATAACTATCAGTCCTCATTTCCGCAACTGTACACAATGGTAATGTACCAAAAGCACACAAAAGGATCTGCTGCCCCCACCGAGAGGCACTAATATTTAAATCATGACAAAATTATAAAATTCTTCGACCCCTTTTTCCTTTGAAAAATCCTATCCTGCTTTTTCAGTGTATCTTGCACAAGGCTGATAAGTGAGGTTTTGGCAATTATGTCCCCGTGAGAATTGAGATAAAGAAAAAGCCGACCGCCCAGGAATCTGTTAATGTAAAATCAGAAATAGTACACTTGGTATCTACCCTGGCAAGCGTCATGGAGGTGTGCTGACGTGGGTAGGTTAAGTTTTTTCAACAACAGAGCAGTAGCGTAGCATTGATTAAAAAAAAAAGACACCCACCAACATAATCAAGAAAAGCACTGCTCGCTCTACTACAACATTGTAACTCTATAAATATTTCCTTCCAAGGAACATAAAACACATTTACTTGGCACATTCATGGAGCATTCAATGCATAAAGTATCATTTAAAGTACATGGTAATTTCTTCCTGCAAGGCTAGCCCTTGGTTCATTTCAATTCGGCCATCTACTGGGCTTTCTTTTAATGTTAAATTCTATTAAAGGAATGAATAATTATAAATAGGTTACCTGGATGACTTCTTCCTCCTGTTGCTTTTTTATTTTTTTTAATCTTTTTTTTTTATTTGACAGAGAGAGACACAATGAGAGAGGGAACACAAGCAGGGGGAGTGGGAGAGGGAGAAGCAGGCTTCCTGCCGAGCAGGGAGCCCGATACGGGGCTCGATCCCAGGGTCCTGAGATCACAATCTCCCGAGCCACCCAGGTGCCCCTCCTGTGTCTTTTTTAAATCCCTATCATTCTTTCAAAGAATTTCAAGATCATTTCTCCACAGGGCAGGGACAGTGCAGGAGAAGGGGTAATAATGTTGCCACGCCCAAGGGACATCTGGCAACACTCTGTGTTCTCACAATGTGGGGAATGCCACTAACATCTAGTGGGTAGAGGCCAAGGATGTTGCTGAACATCCTACAGTGCATATAACGATGAAAAATCCCACCCAAAGGGTCAATAGTACCAAGCCTGAGAAACCTGTGATTCTTTTTATCAATCAGTATAATTGGGTGGATGCCTGCCGTGTTGCAGACCCTGTGCTGGATTCTTCTGACCATGTTGGAGCAGAGTCCTCCTCCCTGTGCAGGAGCCCACACTTCCATAACCTTTCTCTCTTGGGTCCACACACCCCAACTCCCAGCCATGTCAGGGAGAATCAGAGCATGTAGGACAAAGGAAGCATCGGGACCTTCCTTCGTTAGGTGGAGAGAGAAGGCCTAGGGGCACCAAGAATGCTTTCTCCTAAAGAGGAGATAAAGCAGGGAGCAGTATCTGGATGGTTGGGTTGCACTCCTGGAGTATGTTAAAACTAAAAATAAGAACTTGGGTCATCATTTAAAAGACAATTCATAAGCCCATCAAGCGCCTTGAATTTTTTTTCCCTCTACTATGATTTCTCTGCTTAAAGGAGTTCAAAAAACATTCCTCAAGCCTCAAATGCACTCTTTAATAATGTTCCGTTAAGGTTAAAAATCACTCCTGACAAGGCTGCTGAGACCCACGCTCTTTTCATCTGCACCCCGGGAAGAGAGCAGGGCTGGGAAGCAGAATAGGGTCAGATGTGGATTCCAACCTCCTGGCTTCACTTGGAATGAGATCAGAAGGGGAGAATGTTTCTTTGATCCAGCCTCTCTTGTGACTGAAATTCACCTTAAGGTTTTCTTCCAAGTACCATACAGGTAAACAACCAGTCCATCCCCCTGCACCGCTGAAACTGCAAACTGCCACCACACTGGGTGAGGGGACTGGCCCGGGCACTCATTACAGCACAAGGATGTCCTCGTGCCCATTGTTAATGAGCCCTGTGGCTCATGTGCTCTCCAGACACACAGTGCGAGAGGCGGATCTGATTAAAGCTGGGAATGCAGAGTGATGGGAAAGGCAAAGTATGTAAATACGACCAAAGTCGTTCATTAACACATAGCAGCCAATATAAACTACTTTCCAAAATTAGCTGGCAAAAATCTGTGCAAAGCCTGACATTCCAGTGTTGCCGAGGGGGGGCGGGAGCCGCACTTCGAGCCGGGGGAGAAGGCTGTTGGAGTTGTTGCTGCCATAGAAATGGGTCCGAGAGCTCTGGGAAGGAGTTCCTGGAGTTTTAGCTGGGCTGGAGGTAGAAAGCCCAGAAGTGGGACCAGAACGTGGCTTGCAGACCCTGGGAGCAGGACGGGGCTGGCTGCAGGCGTGCATGGAGGCAGGGGACAAACCAAGACCAAGACGCACTTGCGCAGCCTTCCCTTTGGGGCCACACGTGGCCTCCGCCGTGTGCCATCCGTGACAATCCAGGACAGAAAGGCTACAGTGGAGGCTCCCTCCCAGTCTCAGCCGGGATCTCCATCATGAAGTTGGATAGTTGCCTCAGCAATCTCTGAACTTGGGACTTGCAGGGCAACTTCCGCGGACTGTGTGTGTTGTAGTCTTTGCTTCCCGAGTCCAAGAGCACATCTCCACTCAGGATAACCAGGGAGCAAGGAAAATCAAAACAAATGCCAAACAACTGGAAAGAGAAGGGGGAGGGATGGGAGGCAAATGGAAAACTTCACATTTCAACCATGATTAAGGCTGGACTGGGTCTCATGATAAAGTAAAATATGCAAACCTCGGAAGAACACTGTATATCTCCTCCGTAGCTTAGAGACTGATCAAATACCATCTGTTGTGGCAGTTGTCATGGCAGCATTTTTCTCTGAATACCAGGGTAGCTGAGTGCAAAGCGCATGAAAATGATTAATGCAAACGAAGACCATCTCTCTGGGCACTACCTGGCCCAAGGCGAAGATGGGGCTCCGGGCGTGCAGGTAAACGGGGCACGAGTTTTCATGAGTTAAGGGTTTCTCACTGGGCCCCTTGGAGATCTCCATCCTGGGAGGAGAGGCAAACAGCTGTTGCATTAAAGTCAGCATGCTTACAGCCATTTTTTAAAAGTCATGAAATACCCAGCGCCTAGGGAATAGTAGACCCGGACCCCAGACAAGGCTGAGTAAGAACTTGCAAGTTCTGGGCACTTTAAAAGCACAATGCAGCTTCTCCAGGAGCTCATACATCAGCTCAAACAACTTCCTTCCAGGAGTGTGAACCTCACACCTGATGCTGCTACTTGTCAACAAAAATAATCATTCATCCATTCATTATCCATTCCTTGACCCCTACCTACTGAACACCTAATTGGGTATACAGTGGTGAGTAATCCCTGACCTCACAGCAGGGGACAGTTTAGCATAGAGAACTGGGCATTAAGTCAATAATGCACAAGGAAGTACAGACAACATCTGTCATGTACTAGAAGACCTCATCTAGCCAGAGGATTGGGGAGGGGGGTTGGATTAAAAAAAAAAAAAATTTTTAAGAAAAGTTTCTTTTAAAGATTTTATTTATTTATTTGCCAGAGAGAGAGAGAGAGAGAGAAAGAGAGAAAGACAGACAGCAAGCACAAGCAGGGGGAGTGGCAGGCAGAGGGAGAAGCAGGCTCCCCCCTGAGCAAGGAGCCCGATGCTGGACTCAATCCCAGGACCCTGAGATCATGACCTGAGCCGAAGGCAGATGCTTACCCGACTGAGCCATCCAGGTGCCCCTGAATAAAAATTTCCTAAGGAAGAGATAGCATGTAGGTTCAAAGAGACAGGACTTTTTGTCCATCTGCTCACTGATGCAGCCCCAGGCACCTAGAACAGTGAGCAGCACATCAGAGATACTCAAGATTTGCTGACTGAAGGGGAATTTGAGCTGAGACCTAAGAGTTAGCTGGACACCGAGAGTGGGGAGACAAACTATACCAAACCTAGTAAACCTAAGGCTTAAGAGATTCCATGCAGGATGCTGCATACCACGTTCTGGTAACCAAAAGAGAATCAAAATGGCTGGAGGCCAGCAGGCAGGGGAGAAGAGCTAGGAGACAGGACACTGAGCAAGAGTAGAGGGCTGGCCGCACAGGGCCACATTCAAGAGCTCGCAGGAGAGAGAAGACAGGGGTCTTCCCAATTCTTAGGGAAGCCTTGAACTGTACTATCTCCCCAACCATTACTGGGGCAATAGCAGCCAGGCCAAGCCCTTCCAGTCTGAAAGCTTGAGGATGGGCTATTTTGTGTCTAGGATGGCTCAACCGGTGTCCTTGAAGTGGGAGCTTCAGTGACACCTGGGCTGGGCATGGAGACAGGGAGGGATGGGAAGGGGAGGTCAGCATCTGTGGTCACACGTACTAGGAAGGTCGGCTTCCTAACCAATAGGCCTCCATGCCTTTCGGACACTCCTTTCCTCTGCCCCTTTCCAAAAATAAAAATAGAAAAGAGGAAGAGAAAAAAAAAAAAAAAAAAGGAAATCCAATCATGAAACCAAACCAAAAAGCAAAATGAACTTTGGGGAAATGCTTCTCCTAAATGCCTGTCTCCATCTGCGTTGTCTCTTTCCTCTGCATTCCTAGGTCATGACCTGATGCAGGATTTGTCCAGCTGAATTTTATTTGGACACCTCTATCAGTGCTGGAGCCCAGCATCATCCCATGATCACATGGCTCAGGGGCCACAGTGTGGTCCTGGAGACACAGTCCCATGGGACTGAGCTGGTGGGGTTTGGCCATTATGATTTTCATTTTCGGAGACCCCAGAAATGAGGGAACTATATGGTGGCACTTCTAATTCTCTTAGGTGGGGAGATATTCAAGAGCATCTCCCCCTGTGAACCCTGAAGTTGCCGCTTGTTTGGCTGATGCATGTAGCCATCCTAGCCCAAAAGCAGAAGGGGCTCCACCCCTTATGTCCCATCTTTGGCCATTCAGCACATCAGCTCTAGCTTTCTTGGCAGCTTTGAAACAGAAAGTTGAAGAATGTGGGACTCGGGCTAGATGGGGCTTCAGTCTGTTTCTCTTGCTGCTTTAATGCCTTGCCCAGATCCTTCCTTTAATTTGGCAATGTTATCCATCTTATTGTATATAACTTCAGCTTTCCAAGATGTTGTCAAGAGTTCCTTAAAAAAAAAAAAAAAAAAAGGCTTTATAGGAGTCTCTCTGCTGTTACAGCAAATGGGTAAGTCCATATGGATAAAAAAAATTCTCTCTAGAGAAGAAAAAAAAATTGAAAACAAGAATCTCAAATTCCTCCAGTGACTATCTTTCTCCACTTTGCTTCCAAATGCTTAGAATTCTTCATTTTCCTATTATATTCTGACTTCTCAATTTTTCCCTTGAGACAAAGAGAAATCTGGAAAGGGAGGTGTAGCTAAAGTTCTAGAAATCAGTCCTGACTCTGGCGGCTCCCATAATGAACCCTTACAGTTGAGCTCTGCGAGTGTCCCCAGGTAGAGAGGAGGGGGACAGTTCCACGGGGGATCAGCACGGTCGAAAAGGCCCAGCGGCTGCCCCCATGCACGTTCGTCCAGTGTGCCATTGCTAACATCATCTCCCCACTCCAGTTTCAGAGTCATGCTGCCTCGCTTAGTAGTCCTCCCCACAAAGGGACTGTTCCAAGGTGAGGCCTCCAAGTTAGGAGCTGGATACAAATGCTAGAGGGGAGTGACTGGAGCTAAGGAGTGGTATTTAGGGACATAACACAGGCTTTGGAGTCAGACAAATCTGGGTTCCAATCCTGATTCTGCCGTTGATGAAATGATGAGGAAACTAAGTTTCCTCAGTGGCCTGACCTGTCGAATGGGCACTGCAACACGTGTGTCACAGGGCGGGGCTGTGTGGTCATTCTGAGAGAGGAAGTATGTGTGGTGCTCAGTAAGTGCCTCGTAACTGGCAGTGTTTGTCACTATGTTGTAATTTTTGACATGACGTCTCTGGGCTATACTTCTAAGGCCACAATATACCCCAAGCTGTGTCTGGAGTTGGCCCCTGGCAAAGCAGAGTTTGACAAGCTTACCTGGGCTGCCTTCCATCTGCTCCTGGCTCTCCCCTCAAGCCCGGCTATCCAGGACTCTGGGTCCTCTCCATCACCTAACGTCTGGCCTCTGTCTCAGCAAGCCCACTCTCAAAAAGACGGCAGTAAACTAATTCACACCAGGGCAGAAGGACTGCTGCTGGCTTCCGCTGGGTTACCTCTCCCACTGGTACCTGTATTCCGTCACAATTATTAGATGACAGTTATCTGTCAGAAGAATCCGGGCTCTGGACTCCTCTGCACTGGATTCTGGTTCCCTCACAGACTATCCACGAGACCCTAGCCAAATGAGTTAACTGCTTCAAGTCTCAACTTCTTCATCTAGAACACAGGAATGTATAGAACTATCTCAACAGAGATACTGAGGCAGAGATGGGTTAACCTGGGTCAAGGGTCTGGAACCTTACCTACCAGAGCTTTAAAAGACTCTTCATGCAATTCTATAGTGGCAGAATATTAGAGATCACCGGCCTCTCCAGAAAGTGAAGGATCATTTTGGAGTTTGCGAGACACTCAGAGGCTCACTACATTGCACGACACTCGTATGGTCTCTCTATGAATGGGTTCCTTGTAGCTAGAATTCATTTCGACGCTGTTAGAATCAGTACTTTCTGTCCCAAAAGATTTCTGGTCAAAGTCTCCTTTACTAAGTTACATTAAAAAAACCCTAAGACTGCAGACAAATAGTTTCGTTAAGAGGGAGCAATGATCTTTTGCGGAAAACCCTGGCTTTTCCTACAGAGAAGGGTACAAACTCAGACGCCAACTTCAACAACGAAGTCCTGCCTTCTGGACCTCAAACGTGTGGCTGCCTCTTGAGCCAACAGAGAAGTGCGGTACCGTGGACACGTGCTAGGGAATTTCACTCAGGAACTAACTAAAACTTGGTAGCCTCATTCATTCTTTGATGAATAATGACTATTTACTCTCTTGCAGCTTCTGCTCCAGGGGAAGGGGAAACAGAGGTGACAAGACAGCGTGGTCCTTCCTCACGTGGCAGACAGCCTTCTACACAAAAGCAAACTTGAAGAAAATATCTCCCCACTAAACATAGATCCCAAATGTGGGAAAGGTTGACTTACACCTATCAACTCACCAACTCAAAAGCCTGACATGGACTCACTATGCTCTTTTCAGTCTGGTTCTTTTTGTATCTTGGCCATATTTACATCCTTAAGCCACAAAGTCTTCAAGAGGCAGAAGAGAAACATAATATAAAACAAAACAGCAGATCCTTGATACACTCCATGAGTGTAGCAAATCCTCCGTTTTGGAAGTACCACTAGAATAGGTCATTTTACCCACAGAGCAAATACATATACAGGAACAATGTAACGGGACCCTTTGCAGATGAAGGCCAAGAGCCAGACGTGCCCCCCAGTTTGGTGGCCAGTTCCCTCATACCAGCCTGTGAGTACAGTTTTGTGATTCAGTCAGTTCACCATTATCTGTAGCTATGGTTCTTCTGGGCTGCTCTTGAGCGGTCAGCCCATGGATTTTAACCCTGCAATTCCAAGGAAGAACACTGCAAGAAACACCCTGGCAGCATCAATAAGCAGGAAAGCAAAGCCATGCCGAGTACCTTAATGCACAGTTCAGAATCCTGCAAGGCTTTGCCCTCCCACTGGTGAAGGCTGGGATGAAGGCATCTGCCCTATCATCCTGTGCCTGCAAACATCACCCTGTCGTGTTCTTTTCTGTGGGAGATGGAATTCAAAACTTGCCCTTCCCTTTCCACTCCCAATTCCAGATGCTGCTAGCAATTAGTGCATCATTATTATATGCCAGGCACACTCCTAGCACCTTTCATATACATTATCTCAATCTATTTTTTTTTTAAATCTCAAAAAGCTGTTAGTAGATATGGCAACAGAGCACAGCTGGATTCTAGATTGCTGGCAATGATTCATATACAAATGGGGAGATTTTGCAAGTAGTACACAAAATATACCAAGACACTAGATTTGACTAATGGTTTCAAATTCTAAAATTTGTGATCTAAGCAAAAAGCTACATGCCAACCAATCAGAAGTCATATGGTATCAAAAATTAAGAATACTATGAATAATTAAAATAATTCTCCACTCTGCTTACTGCCATAGGCAGAATGTCAGAGGCGCCAAGTCC
Organism: Phoca vitulina; assembly: GCF_004348235.1. NCBI lineage: Eukaryota > Metazoa > Chordata > Mammalia > Carnivora > Phocidae > Phoca > Phoca vitulina. The sequence continues at coordinate 1,193,472 of NW_022589719.1, read as the reverse complement.
GCTGGAAGAAGAGAACAGACTAGACAAGGAAGGTCTCTATTACAGGATATCCTTGAGCTTTCCAAGGCTACAAGATATCTAATGCACCTGGGAAGAAGTAGTGACAATTTTTAACTTGTCATATAATGCTAATCTCTGTTACTATTTCTGTCCTTGTCAAGTATTCAGTTGAACCAGATAAGATTGCAATTTTTTGGAGGTAAAAAACGGTTAAATATTGGCCATTTCATACGATTTTACCTATATTATTAGGAAGATACGCCCCCCCTAAAGGCTAAAATTAAACTGTTGGGTGACTATAAAAATAGAGCGCTTTAGAGCTATTCATAAATAAAGCATCAGTACATCTGAAACTCAGAATAAAATCTGTGCAAGTCTCTCTGAAAGGAGTCTCACAAGACAGAGGGAAAACATCAAGTCAAAGGAAACACCCCATCTGCAGGCTAACCCCTTAAAAGATCCTCTGCTTTAGTTAGAGCTTCCACTGCAGGATCCCCTTAGAGAAGCAGGATGGGGCCCGGAAAAGGCTCTAATTCCCAGCTAGATTTCTCTCAAAATCTCCCAGGAAAAGAAACTAGGCATCCTTCACAACAGTGAAGAGAATCCAGGCTGCCTGGATTTCCTCCTCTCATCTTCCTGCTCCTTCAGAGGAAAGTGTGAGAAAGAAGAGATTTTGCCACCCACTCTCAACAGCTGCATCGTGACTGGAGCCATTACTGAGAGGAAATTTTACCCTCCCAAAGAGAGACGGGACCAGAGTGGATGTCTGTGGATTTCTGAGCTCCTTGGCTATCTTTGGGTAAGGTCCTTGATTTCCCTGAGCCTCAGTTTTCCTTTCAGAAAAATGGGCATAATTATCCCTTTCTTGAAAGCCTTACAGAGACCTTCCAAGAAACTAATTTTTTTTATTTACATGCTTAGAAAACACGAAGCACTGGGATAACTTCTTTTGCATACATTATTATTTCAGTTTATTTTCACCAGTAGATGAGGTAGACCTATCACCATTTTCCAGATGGGGAAATGGAGGCTCTAAAGTGCCCTTCTAAAACTGCAGTTATTCAATACATGGTAGAGTTGAAATCAGAACACTTAATGGAAAGAGGTTTAAAGCTGTGAAGCCCTCTACAAACATGGACTGTTAACAACCAAATGGCAAGAGCTTCACTACCGTTCTGGACCACACTGTTTGGTCACCTCCCCTACCCTGGGACTTCGGCTGTGTGACCAGGCCAGTCATCAGTCCCTCCAAACCAAATCTCATCTTCATATCAAAAGGACGAAGGACACTTCACAGAGGAGGGAGGTGACTTTCCACACATTCTTTTGTACATGTTTTGTGGGAGATATTTATGTTTCTTTTCTAGTGTTTGAAACCTTCAGGAGCAGAAATTATTAATAAAAACACTTATGGGCAGTATTTTGAAGTCAAAATGCTCCCCAAACAAGGATCTTTCAAACGCCCATATACCAGGGCTTAGGATCCCTGAGGAAGTTCATGACACTCCTAAGAATACAATAGTTTGGGGATCACAAACCTCAAATGTGTGTAAGGGGCAGGCAGGTAACAAATGAATAACAAAATCTGCACATAAGACAATGGGGAATGGTGGGGACTAGGACAAACGCAGCCCACACCCATCTCTCAGGGGCAGTTGCTACCTGGGTTTAGCCAATTTTGGCCTGAGGAGTGCCAACCCAGCACTGGCAGATCATCAGGGAAGGGAAGGGAAGGGAAGGGAAGGGAAGGGAAGGGAAGGGAAG
>NW_022589719.1:1138577-1191698 GCF_004348235.1 Phoca vitulina | reverse complement strand
AGGGAAGGGAAGGGAAGGGAAGGGAAGGGAAGGGAAGGGAAGGGAAGGAAAAAAGAAAGAGAGAGAGAGAGAAAGAAAGAAAGAAAGAGAAAAAAAGAGAAAGAAAGAAGAAAAAGCTGGAAGATCAATTTTTATTAAGTACATTGATTTTCATCTAACTATCAGCATCAATTCAGTTTCTTTTTTGTTTTAAAAGGTCTTCTGCGACCTGACCTCAGCTTGCTGGCAGCCGTCCTCCTCCCCTTGCTGAGGCTGAGCACACAGGCATTCACCTACCGACCAGTCCCCAACACACAGATGCCACAGGCTACCCATGCTTTAACCAAGTGCAAATACGACGTCCTTGCTCAGTTTTGCTTCATGGAAAACAAAAAACAAAACAAAAAAAACCCAGAAAACAAACACACATACAAAAAGACCCCTTTGAAGCTAGGCTGAAACATAAGAACCGCATGAAGACATACGCAAGGAGGTGGGTCCAAGCATGAGGCCCAGATGGCTGTTCTATAAACCACAATCTACATGGTTATAAATCACCAGTTGATCTCTCTTTTAGCTCAAGAAAATGTGTAGCTATTCTCCCTCCACATATCCTCACATTCGCTAAGTTCTTTAACCTTACTGAGCACCACGTTGCCACTCACAGGGCCTCAGTCCCCAGGCAGGTGTGCTGAGCATTTCTTTGGTAAATATTCACCGAGCATTTACCAGGTGCCAGGCCATATGGACAGATGGACAGATGCAACAGCGTCCTCAAAGATGTTATCGTCTACTGGGATACAGGCAGTAAAGCACAACGTGCTAAAGGATTATCGCTTCCATTTCTCAATAGAGGAAACCAAGGGTCACTCAGGTTAAGTGAGCTAGAAGGGACAGAGAACGTGTGTGCAGACTCCAAGACCATGGCCATGCGCACGATTCAGATCTGATCCATTCAGAGCTTACTACCATTCTCAGACAAAGCATCCTAGCCTTTCCAAGAAAGCAGAATGACTGGCTCATTCAAAATTCTTAAATTTAAATAAACCCTTTAGAGATACCATTAATTTTTAAAATTTTAAACAACTTTGCAAGCTAATTTACGTTTACATGTATGATTGCACAGGCAGAGCCCTAAAGAGGTTTTTTGTACTTGGCTTAAAGACAACCGTTGGCCAAGTGTGGTCACCAGACCAGCAGCATCAGCATGGCACCCAAGATTTGCTCGTTTAAAAATGCAAATACTCCAGGCTCCACCCCAGGCCTCCTGAATCAGCAGCTCTGGGGGTGGGGCCCAGCACTGTTGGGACAAGCCCTCCAGGTGACTCTCCTGCGAGCTCAGGCTGGGGCGGCTCTGCCCTGGGAGGCTTTGCCAAACCAAACGCTACTTCCCTCATCAATGAAAATAATCTGCTTGGGCCGGGAGGGGGGGGGGTGTCTTTTCCGCATGCCTTCATAACTAAGTTAAAATATAAAATTGTGAGAGAGAAGATTGGAGAGAATTTCTTGGCTTAGAACAACTCAAGTTTCTTTACACCATTTAAAAATACAAAATACATATTACATATCTGACATAATGAAATTTGACTTGCGACATCACCCCCACTCTCTGGGCAGTTCCTGGACAGTTAGGCCATTAATTGTTTAAGCTCATTCATCTAAGAAACATGAGCACTTCCAATGTACTTAGCCCCATGCCAGGTGCTGGGAATATGGAGATTTTTATTGAACCAAAAGATGAAAAACACGCTATACATACTACAAAGCTTGGATGTTATTAAACAAAATATGATAAACATCTCAAAATGTGTTTAAACGTCATATTAGTTACAAAACAAACCCGCATTAGTTGGGGAACATAGTACCTACTCATAAGTGCAGGTCCGAGAAGAGGTCAGGAGTCCCTGGAGCCCAACTTGTAATTGGCACCTGTGACTCCCGTGTCAGCTTAGTGTCTGAAGCCATCACGATATGGCCGTGCAGTGCCAGCAACGAAATGTGGGGCTCCGTTCTCCCCCTGCTTCCCTACAGTGACTTGCTTTGAGTTTAGCACAAAGGTGGCAAACTCCATTCTGAAGTCTTCTAACAATGGAAACGGACTTCCAGCCAACTCAGAAACCTGAGGGGCTTGTAGTAGCCAAATGAGCCTCTGCTAGAAACTCAGACAGCAAACTGTCTAATACAGTAAGAATTATTTTGGTTGAATCCCAGAGAGTATTAGTTTCCTGCTTCTGCTGTAACAAGGGACTAAAATTTAGTGGCCTAAAGCAACCTAAAATTCTCTTAGAGTTCCAGAGGAAAATCAGTCTTGGAGAACTATAATAAATGAGTAGGTCAGCTGTATCTTTCTGGAGGCTCTAGGGGAGAATCGGTTTCCTTCTCTTCTCTAGCTTCTAGAGGTCACCTGCGTGCCTTGGTTCATGGCCCCTTCTAACCTCTTCAGAGCCAGAGAACAGCATCTTCCAGTCTCTTGCCTCCCACTCCCACCCTGCTCCCGTAGTCACATGTCCTCACTCACCTTCTTGCCGCCCTGAGAAGGATTCTGGTGATCATACCAGGCCTGCCCAGATAATCCAGGATAATCTTCCTGTCTCAAAACCCTTCACTTACTCACGCCTGCACAGTCCCTTTTATTAGGTAAGACAACATACTCACACAAGTTCCTAAGATTAGTATGTGGACACCTTTGGGGGTCCGCTGTTCAGCCTACCACACTGGGTGCCTACTTTGAGTACGATAAAGCCGTTCAACGCACCATAGTTAGGATATACAGGACTTGTAAGCAGAGAAAGGAACAAACATCTAATGTGCTCTCTCCATGAACCAGGACGATACCAGGTACTTATTATGCCATCGCTCATCCATCCCTGGCAGCAACCCTAGGAGGCAGCTTCTATTACAATCCCCCTTTCACAGAGGAGGGCAGGCTCAGATTTAGGAAACTGCCCAGCACACATGGTCCAGGATGGGAGACCCAGGGCTGCCTGATTCCAATCTTCTTCTTCAAACCAAATTTCCTTCTCATGAAGGAAGGCCTCTCCCCCAGGCTCCGCCCACACCTACAGGAGGGCCAGGATTACAAATGTAATTTTTGTACCTCCATGTCACAGTCCATCTTTTCTCTTCTTTAGTCAGTTTCCTTAGATGTAGAATAGCCTAACAGTTAAGGGAACAGACTTTAGAGCCAGGTTTCCAGGGTTCAAGTCCCAGCTTGTCCCTTCTTTGCTGTGTGACCTCATGCTCGTTACTAACCCTCTCTGTTTCCTCATCTGTGAAATGGGAATAAAGGTCACTGCTCTCATAGGGTTTTATGAAGATAAAATCCATCAATGCAGATGTCTAAAACATTGCCCGGTTAGAAGCATATATGATACATGCTTGCTACTCTTATGTAAGAACACAGACAGAATCTGGGACAAAGGCAATAACCCCAGGCTCTACAGCAGGAGGCTTAAGAGAAGGAGAGATTCTCTAACATGACTCACATTTAGCCCGTGGCAGAGCACAGCAAATGGCAGCAGGGTCTAAGTTCTCCACACCATTCAATGGAATGAACAAGATCTATTTCTCATTCTACAAGAATAAAAGGAGCTAAAACATGTAAAGCACTTACCACTTATTTTTTTAGATTTTTATTGACTGATTGATTTAGAGAGAGAGAGCCTGAGCATGGGGGAAGGACAGAGGGAGAGAAGCAGACTCCCTGCTGAGCAGGGACCCTGGGATCATGACCTGCACCCAAGGCAGACGCCTAACCAAACTGAGCCACCCAGGCACCCCAAGCACTTACCATTTTTATTATCAATCCTAATAATCTCTGGTGGTTGTAAGGATGCCTAAACATGCTTACCTCAAGTGACATAAAAGAATTCAATAAACCAAAAGTTAACTGCACGGTCCTATTTGGGTCTTCTAGATAAACCAAGAAAAAAAGGAATTAAAAGAAGAAAAGATACTTCTAGGATAATGCTAAAGAGCTTCCAATAGCCATAAATAAGGATCTGACAAGGTATGTTACAATCCTTTAGTCACATGGATAAGTCGAGGCCAGCTCCTTTCTTGGTCTTTCCATCCATCCATCCACCCATCCACCCAACATTTGTTAAATACCTACTAGATGCCAATCATCGAGGCGTATCCTAAGTTAGGATACTCAGGTGAAAGACATGGCATCTCCTTCAAGAAGACAATTCAACAACAACCACAAGGGAGTGCTAGGAGAAATGCAGGCATGGAATACCAGGAGACACAAAAGACAACAGGCACCTCATTATCTCAATTACTTGAGATAACAATTGACCTGAAGATTAAAGGTCCCATTATCCAGGTGGGACAATCATCAGTTTTTCCAGGCAGTCTGGACAGCACGTAGCTGAGTACAAAGACAGGAGTATACAGCCTCTTTGGGGGCACCCAAGTTCCAGTATGCCTGCGGTATGGAGTGTGAGTGGCCGAGTGGCAAGAAATGACGGTAACTGGATTGTGAAGGAATTTCTATTGTGTGCTCAAGAGTATGGAAAGGAAAAGGGGTAGCCCACGATGGTTTAAATAGATGTGACCAAAGAGGCAGAGAGCTAGACGTGGATGTCGCCTCCATGTTGAAAGAGATCACTGGCCAAAACATAAGCAGTGGCAATGGATGTGCCATTGAGTGGTAAGTGGTGGATGCTGCATGCTGATCTTGGCCCTGGACTCTTCCTACTTTGCTTTAAATTCTAAGTGGCCTGTGGACTTTTCCTCATTCCTTCTTGGTTCTGTAACATGTGTGTGCCCTTAGGGTGGTGTAAAAATAGGCCCAGGGGCCCAGGGAAGAGGCAACTCAGCTGCCCAAGGATCTCAGACACTCCCTAGGCATGTGGCCTGCTTTCTCTCAGCTGTTGGGAGGGCTCAAGGTCACTGGGCCTGGAAACCTGATTCTGTTGCAGATGGCCTTCCCTTGGCCCAGGAAGCTCTGTGGAGACCACAGTGGGAGGTACCTGGCGCCAGGGCTGTCCAAGGCCATCTCAAGAGGCTGCCTCTCACTAGGGGTCCCTCCTCATTTTCAGCTCCTGAGGTTCCATCAACAGGTCAACTCAGGCCCTTTCCAGAAATAATCTCCTCTCTTCTGCTGATTCTGCTATATCCACAAATGAAAAATTAGAGTAGGGAATGGGGAGGTGGAGACTATTTTTATTATACCCCTTCTCTGTCACAGAGGTGGACACCATAGGCTCTTAAACTAGATAGACTTGGGTTAGAGTTCTAACTCCACTTCCTAGGTGAGTAATCTGGGACAAAAAAAAGACCTTGTAAAGTCTCAGTCCTCATGTGCAATTTTTTTGGGAGGGGAAAAAAAAGGGATTCTGCTCATGGAATGTAAGTTTGAAAACCACTGCCTGGTCCTTGTCTGTGTCTACTTGCAAACTCCTATTGTTTTGGGAACTCAGGAGCTACCATGTCCACAGGGACCTCTGAAAGGACAGGGTGGGGGAGCAGAGCTGTGCCCTAAGCAGCAGGGGCACTGAACTTTGGGTCTGTGGAGCTCTGGGGGACACATGGGCTGGCCTCTGGGATCCACAATCTGCTGAGGTATATGCAAAATTCTGGGGTGTGTGTGATCTGGGGAGGAGAGGGCCTTAGCTTTCCTCAGATTTCCAGAGGGTTTCATGTCCCCAACACATGAACTGTGTGCACAAATCATCACTGTCATAGAAACAGCCATGTATCAAGTGCTGTTCCTATGCTAGGAGCATGGGGGTAATGAGCTCACCTACCTGAAAGGGCTGTTGGGAGGATGGAGGGAAAGGATGACTGGGCAGCACTTAGCCTGGCACCTGGCACCAGGCAAACACTTGACAGGCTCTCACTGTATTCTATCATCTTAATCAGTACTACCCATGATTATCCCTTTCGTTGCCTCATTAGTACTATCAAAACTTTATGAGCTATGTGTTATCAACCCCACTTTCCAGAAAAGGAAATAGAGCCTTCAAAAGGTTAAATAATCAGCTCAAGGCCACAGAATAGCAGAGAAGGAACTTGAACTCAGGCTGCAAGATTCTCAAGCCCAGTTGGCCCTCCGTCTAGAAGCTCTACGGGAAGGGGGTGCCTGGGTGGCTCAGTCTGTTAAGCGTCTGACTCTTGGTTTGACTCTTGGTTTCAGCTCAGGTCATGATCTCAGGGTCGTGAGCTTGAGCCCCACATCGGGCTCCTCACTCAGTGCAGAGTCAGCTTGGCATTCTTTCGCCCTTCCTCTCTCCCCTTTTGCTCCTCCCCCTTGCTTGTACACTCTCTCTCTAAAAATAAATAAATAAAATCTTTAAAATAAAAAATGGAAGCACCAAGGGAAGAAGGCAGAGCTCTTGGAGTGCTCTGGAGGCCCCAGATGACCCCGGGCCTGAGATCAGTGACCAGAGGGATAAACAGGCCTGGGGCTTTCCACTGAAAGAGCCAGCAGGCCTTGCTAACTTTGCACCTCTCCTCATCGACAACAGAAAGCCAAGCCCTGTACAATAATAATGATAAAAAAAGAAAACCATCCCCTGCAGCAGCCATTCCTAGGCTCCAAAGTGAGGCAATGTCTTGGAGCCCAGGGGTCCGAGGAGAGGCAGTGCCCTCGGGCCAGGCTCCAGGCAATGTTTCTCCTTCCAAACTAATGCATAACTCTGCTGAATACAGCACTTGAAAGCCAAAAAGATGCCCCTGGGTTGCCATGGCAATGCTAAACAGACAAAACATTTTAACCAGCTCTGACGCACACAAACAAAATTATTCAAGGGCCAAATGGATGGCCTGGTGGGTGAGAGGGGGAAGGGAGCATTTCTACAGCTCCATCTCCAAGGCCATTGCCCCCAAAAGCGTGGAGGTCAGCCTGAAACTGCCCAAAGGACTCCTTCAACACAAGCTAAGGCCAGCTGGCTAGGGAAAGGCAAGTCCCCGCCATGCCTCTCTGCCTCGTGCCCACAGTCACGGTCCCATACTACGAGGGCCCCCAGAGGGTCACAGTATATGCTGACGGTTCGGGCTCTGCCTCACCCTGGGGACAGCTCTCCACCACGTGGGCCCAAAGCAGCGTCGAGAGGGTGGGATGTGCCCGTAAGCATGAATGGGCTCACAGACCTTATGGCACTGTGCAGGTAAAAGTCAGAGCAAATAATAAACCCATGAACTACCATTTCCCACCAGGTAGCATTTTCAGTTCCCAGATCCCACGACTGAACTTCCCTCTCCAGGGCTGGATGACCATGGGTATTTTCCTTTAAAAATACTTCACTCCAGGGCCCAGTGGCGGGTTGCTCCCCAAAATGCAGTGATCTGGGGAGTGATGATGAATGCAGAAGATTTGTCCTAGACCCGAAGACTGCCATGCCTATAGGGTCTGCTGTATTCTGGGCTCTTCCATGCCCCACTCCTCACCGCAGGAGAGGAGTCTCACCAGGTACAGCTTATGGCACCTCGGGAGGATCATAAGCAAATGCTGCAAAACCTTCCTTTGCAGGGTCCCCGACAAGCTTTACTTCACATTTTCCAGGAATGTGAATCCTCTTCCACCCATCATTCCCCTGTGTTGAACCCTCTTGCCTTCCAGACTCACTCCCTAGAAGTTACTCTTAGACCTCCCTCATTCTCGGGGGCAATGGGCCCCCACTGTGCCATGTGCACAGATGTCCGTGCACACAGCTGCACTGCTATTCTCTGCTCTCCTGCCCACCCGTCACGGAGCTCCTGGAGGGCAGGGACGCCATCTTGTTCACCTGAGCATTCACGTGGCCCACCCAGTGGCCAGCACTGGTCAGCACTCTGCGAAGGTTTGCTGATCGATCGGCAGGCTCAAAGGGACAACGCCACACCCATCACGTCTGTGCATCAGTGCCCCTGGGATTTTTCTAGTCCCAATGCCGGAGCTATCTGCTCTCACTTCCCCAGCCTCCTGGAAAGGAACATTTGAAGCAGAGCCCAGAGTGCAGGAATTTGAGACCTGAGCCGCTGAGCAACCTGGTGGATTGGGAGAAGTGTGGGGGCTGGGCCTCCTACCCACAAAAATCAAAGCTCTTGGCCCTACTCACAGATTAGCTGATGGACTGAACTTGCCCCTTGAAAACTGGAACAGCACCCATTCCTCCTGCTCTAAACCAGGATTGCTTTTTTTTTTTTTAAAGATTTTATTTATTTATTTGACAGAGACAGACATAGTGAGAACAGGAACACAAGCAGGGGGAGTGGGAGAGGGAGAAGCAGGCTTCCCGCTGACCAGGGAGCCCGATGTGGGACTCGATCCCAGGACGCTGGGACCATGACCTGAGCCGAAGGCAGACACTTAATGACTGAGCCACTCAGGTGCCCCCAGGATTGCTTTTCTTTGGTTCCATTCTTCAAGGCTCCTGAAGAGGCTGTGTTTTCTTAGGGAGTGAGCACATTGACTCTGTTGATTATTTTCAAGGGAGGCACAGTTACCTTCTGAACAGGTGCACTCCCCACGTTCTCACCTCATTGTGGGTCATCTTCCTCTTGCCAGCATGGTGCTCCCCACATGTCTTCCTCTCTGTCTCCCCCAAATAGGCAATTTGTAGCAAGCAACAGCAAATCTTTATCATGGGCTGCCCGAAATAAATCCTAGTTGGGAGCCTAATCTTCTAGGAATCTAGAAATGGTGGCTCACCCACTGTGTCGTATTCCCAAAGTATGCTTCCCATGAGTAGAAATGCATGAGCTCTGTATATGCTCGTACAGGTGCGTAAACGCACACACACTACACGGGGGTCCTAGTAGACAGAACAACACCTGTGCTTGCCCAAGAAGGACTTCCTGTGTGCTCTTGGTGAGGTTCCGTCTTATGGATTTGTCACAGTTTGTGATATAGGGCTAACGACAATGGCCCTGTTGTCTTTATCATCTTATTTCCTACAGAATGGAATGACTGTGGTGGACGTTTTCACATTTTCCTGGCCTCACATCCTGTACGCTGAACTATTCTCTGCTACGTTTACCACCAGACCGTGTCTGCCTCCCCGCCCCTAAGCTGGAACTAATTATCACAGACAATTATAGGATTTTATATTCCTGTATTCTTAAAAAAAAACCCCACAGGCCATGAAAAAAAAAAAACCAATACTTTCACAGCTGAAAGAGTTAGAGAAACCACAAAATTACATTGGTGCCATGGTAGCATTTATAAATAACATTTGGCGTATAGAACTAAATTTGCACTGAAGAATCTGAGGTGGCGTTATTATTTTATAATCTTGAAAAGTGGACTTTCACACCTCCAACAGAAAGCGCAGAAAATACAAAAGTGCCAAAGAGAATAAAAGGTTCATTACCTTCCAATGTCAGGTCTCTGTATGCATTATAATGGGCTGGGACAAATGCATCCGTATCTGTCTCGAAGGGAACGACTGCATCTCTTTCATGTGAAGATATGACTGCCTGTGTAAAATGCTTGCACTAAATTAAGTCTTCTATCTTCCAAATTTTCTCAATTATTAATACTCTAGACAGCTGCCATCGTAGCGCTAGCAAAAATAGCAGCCAAGCTTTCCAGAAGTCAAAGCAGCCATGAGATTCTGCATGGGGACTTTCCTACGGAAGGAGGGGTTGCTCTCCGGATCAAACAAAAAGAAACAAAATCCCCAGTGAAATGACCAAAAAAAAGAGAAACTTGTTTCACAATGTAAACTGAAGGACTCCCCACCACCCATACTCCTCTTCAGAATAAAAAAATGTGTCTTTATGCATACAAAAGAAATTGGGCTGAAAAGGTTATCTGTCCAACTCACTGGGATAACAAACACTTGGAAAAACTGAAAGGGAAAACCAAGGAATGCCAATCGCTTTGTTATATTCGGAATGACACTATTAAATATGTCAACTCAAAGGGAGTATGGGGAGGTCAGAAAAAACAGATTATGCCTTTTTCTTAAGTTTCTGGAAGGAAATTAATGTCCTGCAAAAATAAAAAGTTATCCTGAAGTTGCCACATTTGTATTTTAAATAGATAATAGCATCATCTTAACAGTCTGATATATACATACTTGGTGTAAAGATTGTTTGGAAAGCCTTTTGAAGGGAAAAACCAGGTACTCAGAGCATTGCAATTTAATGTTTTCTGAACTAAGCAGTGATCATGAATTTTAATTCAAAGATCATGCACAGGACATACAACAAGAACAGATGTTAAAAGATTCATTTTTTTAAAAAAAGCTTTAATATCAGAGCTTAAGCATATGACACCAGAGAGAATATCACTTGTCAAGGTTAAGAATGGTCTGGATATGATTATACATTTCACATCTCCTGTCACCATTGTGATTTCACATCATTCTAACCTTTAAAGGCAATCAGACCACATGCCCCGATTTCTGAGCAAGATACCATGACCTCATCCGTGCCTCAGCACCACATACAGAGATCGTTGTGTGTCTTTCAGAAAGCAGAATGAGTCACAATGGTCCAAATTCTCAACAAGTGTATGTTTCTACCAGGTCTGCATAATTTGTTTCTGAAAGAAAGGGCAGTATTTCATGTTCCCTGTCTCACCATCTACGTAAAAAATCACGGCCACTTTTTAGTAAATGCCAACAAATGTCAGAGAAGCCGACGGCAGCTACTTGGAAATAGCTGTTAGTTTATTAATATAATCCCCTAGAGGAAAGCTTATGGTGGGAATGTTTTCAAGATGGCCAGTATCATTGAGAGACAGGGCTTCCTTCTCTCACACAAATACTCACGCCAGCCGTGTACCACTTACCATTTGCGATCTGTTCTTTGGACAGCCATTGATGTCTTCAATCTTTTCATTTGCTGCAAAAGGAAACACAAGTCAGAAAAATAAACAATCACCCCAGATACTTTGAGTAGTGATGTTCAGGACCCTTGAGGCCAACCAAGTGCTAAGGCCCATCCTGGGGTCTGTCCAATCAGTGCAGCCATGTGAAATGCTGAGATGCAGCTCGCAAGCTTCAGGACTTACTCATCGGGCTGCCGTCCTCCAGGGACAGCTGGGGCAAGGTCGTCAGCATCTAAAGCAGAGACAACTGCACTGACGACAGTCTTGGAGTGATGGGGCATCACAGAAATGTGTGGAGACTGAGAAATAGACCGGGCTGTGATGAGGTTTTAGGCTCTTTGAAAGGCTACTATGACCTCCCCATAGAAGATGGGACGGTTCGGAGTGGATCAGTCCAGCTGTAGCTCCACTCGGCACAAAAGGCATAGATGAAAACATCTCACCTCATCTTTTTCTTAATTTTTTTTAAAAAAAAATTTAATTCCAGTGTAAAGTAGTGTTATATTAGTTTCAGGTGTACAATATAGTGATTCAACACTTCCGTACATCACCTGGTGCTCATCACAGCAAGTGCCCTTCTTAATCCCCATCACCTATTTCCTCCCTACCCCCCACCCATCTCCCCTCTGGTGACCATCAGTGTGTTCTCTATAGTTAAGAGTCTGGTTTTTGGTCTGTCTCTTGTTTTTTCCCTTTGTTTTTTTCTTAAATTCCACAAGTGAAATCACATGATATTTGTCTTTCTGACTTATTTCGCTTGACATTATATTCTCTAGCTCCATCCACGTCGTTGCAAATGGCAAGACTTCATTCTTTGAATAATATCACACACACACACACACATATACACATCTTCTTTATCCATTCATGTATCAATAAAGACTTGGGCTGCTTCCATATCTTGGCTATTATAAATAATGCTGCCATAAAGAGGGGTGCATGTATCCCTTTGAATTAGTGTTTTTGTATTCTTTGTGTAAATACCCAGTAATGGAATTACTAGATCATATGGTAATTCTATTTTTAACTTTGTGAGGACCGTCCATACTGTTTTCCATGGTGGCTGCGCCAATTTGCATTCCCACCAACAGTGCACAAGTGTTCCTTTTTCTCCACATCCTCGCCAACACTTGTTTCTGGTGTTTTTGATATTAGCCATTCTGACAGGTGTGAGGTGATCTCACTGTGGTTTTGATTTGCATTCCCTGATGAGTTGAACATCATTTCATGCGTCTCTTGGCGGTCTCACCTCATCTTTAGCCAGAAATGCTAATGTTGCTTAATACCAATAGGATTACTAATAATCCTATTCCCAAAGTGGTAACACACAGAGAAAATGGGAGAGTGAGACTTAAAAGTGGCTCATCCAAGACCACACAGTAAGTCCAAGTTAGGTCTGAAACACACTCTTGGGGTCATAATAACACCTAGCTCCTTGGAGAAGTGGGAGAAAGAGGTTGTGTTGAATTAACTGGAAATCAGTACAAGTGACAAGGAAGAAAGGCCCAGGTGCTCACAGTGAAGTACGGAGGAATCCCTACAAGACACAGCCTAAGTTATCTACGTGGGGGAGAGGGGCTGAGCTCGCCACAGCAGCACCACAAAAACACAATATATGTAGAGGTTAGGGCACTGGCTTTGGAGGCAAAGATACTGCAGTTTGAATCTCAGCTCTATAGCTTCTTAGCTGTGTGATCTTAGCCATACCACTCAATCTCTCTGTGCCAGTTTCTTCATCTATAAGATGGAGCTAATACTACCTACTTTAGAGGAAGAGCTGTGGGAAATAGATTATAGGATGGCAATGAAATGCTTTGCGCCGTGCCTAGCACACAGTGAGCGCTCTATAAATGGCAGCTCTCATTAACCCAGTAATATATATCATCTATGTAAAATACATAAAATATTAATTTCCTTTCTGATGTCTCCATCAGAGTTAAGCCCAGAAACTCAGCTAGGAGTCCATGGTCAAGAACTAAGGCTCTGCCTCCTCTGTGAAGCCTTTATAAGCTTCCTTTCCAGTCCCCTGACCTTCCACCCTCAGCCCCCACCCCCGGATGGAAAAAGCACCTTCAGGTCTCTGTTCACTCAGCACCATGTACCTACCTTTGCTATTAATTATCTAAGGTATAACTCCTTTCCTTGTCTCCCCCACTATGCTGTTTACAGCCTGGCAGACATGCAGATTTGGGTTTTCACATTTGTGTCCTCAGGGCTCAAGAACTGCTTACAAAACGATTAAAAAAAACCAAAACTCTCTTACACAGATTTTAATGAATAGGATGCCAAAAACTTCCATGAAAAGATATTAAAAACCATCTGAAAAGGATAATAGAATCAAAGTGTCCCAAGCCTCTATTTTACAACACCTGAATCTAAGTATACCACACCATTACCTCAATTGGGCTTATTTTTTCTCTAGTGTTTCTACCTTGCGAGAGAAGGGAGAAATAAGACACGAGCTAGTGGTAAGAAACTGTTTAAAAATCTAGTCACTATGAGACAGTCTAGTTAGTATACATTCAGTCTAATCTACACCCTTAGAATTTGCCCAGAGTAATAGATACTCAGCCTTATGCCCCACCTTGGAAGATGTCAATATTCAGAGATCCAACTCTTAAGAACACTAGGATAGACATTTTAGGAAGCCTTTCAACCTGCTTCCCTTACTCCCAAAAGAGGTGCCAGAGAGCCTTTAAAAAGCACATAAGAAATCCCCGTGGATGAGATGACCCATGGATATTTGTTCTTTAGTTCACTAGAAAATACCAGAATTATAATCAGCCAGAATAGACCACTAGCATGTAAACTCCAGAACAAACTTTATCACTTGTTCTTTCCTACTGTAACCCCAGAGCTGAGGATAGTGCCTGAAACACAGTAACCCCTCAAATATTTGTTGAGAAGAACTAAGGAATAAGTATCCTGAACATTTCAAAGAATCAAGGTTTTATGCCTATTTTGAGGCAGTTGTCCTTTCACTTGTCAATATAGACATACTGAAGATGGAAAAAAAAAAAACAAAGAAAGATCCTTGAAAAATGGCACTTCTTCAAACAAGGGAAATGATGTCAGGCCTGCACTCGGACCTTGGGTTTTGATATACAACACTGGAGAATAAGTATGTGGGCTTTTGAGAATCCAGGCCACTCAAGGTATCCTCCAACTGGATACTCATGATGGCCAAAGTCGTAAGTCATTAGATTCCAATCGATACCCAATGCAGCATGAGGTCACTAGTGCTCATTAAAGTGAAGGATGGATAACTGTGATCCTAAGAAATCATTTTAAAGATTCTTTATATACCATCTGGATAAAAAAAAAAAAAAACAACAACCAAAAAACCCAAAGGATTTATCTCTCTACTTCCTTTTCATGGTCAGTCACCAAACCACAGTCAGGTATTCACTGCCTGAATTCAAGTATCACGGCTCCCATAAGCTTCTTGCCATTTTACAACATTTGAAATAAACCAATGGAGTGGAGCCTATGGATGATGACTCTAAAGATATATGGGAAGAGATAAATCAAATGCTGAAACCCAAACTCAAATGCTTAATAAAAATGCAAAACAAATCTTGAGCCTCCAAGTTTCCAATTTCATGTAATTTAAATACTTCTCCTTTGCTTAAATTCTCAAGAATTTCTATGGCTGTCATAAATACTTAGAGCAGTAACAGAGGCTCTGATTCTGCTGATAAGAAGGAAGAAGAGCTTGGTCTTCCGAGCTGAATTTATTAACTTGTGGTAGGGGGTCTTTGGCTGCAAACCAAAAGCAGATAACCGAAAAAGCAAAGGCATTTGTCCCCAAAGTCCTCAACTATGATTAAAACTGGCATCCCTAAGTGCCCGTGCTAATTTATTTATTCCAGCATGTTCAAGACATTCTCAGCAGTAACCTGCCTGCACACGAGGTGACAAGTTAGTAATTGGAAAGCTTTTTAAGTAAGAAGAGTGGCACCAAGCTCATTGCTTTCCAAAGGACTTCTTTTAAAGGGCTGAGAGCATTTCAGCAGCCCACGCATCTCTGCATAGGGCAGCTGGTAGCCCTGCCAAAGGGAAGAGAGAGAAACTGGCTGCCCAGAAAGGCAGAGGACTTACCCAAAGACACACAACGGTAGTAGGTCATCAATGGAAAGAGGGCTGAATTCCTGGTTATGCTCAGAGGCAGCCCAATGGCAGTGGAAAAGGCGCTGCTATCGGCTCTCTTCACCTCTAATGGGAAAGCTCTTACCCTGTCCTCTGTCCTCGCTTCCTCCTTCTCTCCAATCCTCTTTCATTCATCCTGTTTTCCTCCTTCTCTCTATTCTTTCCTCCCTGCCTCCCACCCCTTCTCTCCTTCCAACCCCTTCTGGCATTCTCCCTGAGTGACAGCAATGTAAGCAGGAGGAGGGAGGCCTGTCTCTCCCTCTTGATTCATGCTGTTTATCCTGGCCTCATAAACCTTTCTAATAGCTCATGGCGATGGCACCGTGATGGGCTGGCAGGCAACTGCTGGCTTTGGGCAGCTCATGACTTAAGAAGATAATCACACTAATAAGAGGCTGAATGGAGACTGGACCCTCGGTCACGAAAGGCAGCAGCAAAAGGTCCACTTCCGCCCAATAGGCAGAAGGCGATGGAAGAAGAGTGTGGGCCCCAAATCATCCCACTATCTGAGAAGCCCAGCTCCTGGGGTAGACACACGGACTCTAGAACTGATCTCTCTGGGGTAGGTGAACACTCTGGAACCAGCGTCTGCGCGTAACACTTCAGGCTTTCCTTCAAGCCACACTTCTGATCATGGCACTCCCCAATGTGAAAAATCAACTCTTCAACCACTAGCCCAGAATTCATTGCCCTGCGCCTGGTAGCCTCAGGCCTGGTAGCCCTGCCTTATTTTGCCTTGTTGCCCCTCTCACTCTTACCCTCCAAGCCTCTCTGCACACTATTTCCTCTGTCAGGAATGTCCTTCTGACTGCTTCACCTAGACAACTCCAAGTTTGAGATCCTGGCTTAAAGGTAAATTCCTCAAGGAACCCTTCCTTGATTCCACCCCCTACCCCCATCATGGGTCAGCTCTCACAGCACCAGTGGTCTTCAATCATTATGTACTATACTTCTCCCAGGCCTCCCAGGCGTTGTTCCCCAAAGGGACAATCTCCCTGACTCCAAGTTTTCAATGGGCCTTCATTTGGGGGTGTTCTTTTCTCTAACTACTTTGAAATAACTTCAAATGGGGGGTACCTGGCTCAGTCAGTTGGGCATCTGACTCTTGATTTTGGCTCGGGTCATGATCACAGGGTCGTGAGATTGAGCCCCGCGTCAGGCTCCATGCTAAGCGTGGAGTCTGCTTGAGATTCTATCTGTCCCTCTGCCCCTCTCCCTGCTCACGCTCTCTAAAAGTAAATAAATAAAATCCTTGAGAAAGAAAGAAAGAAAGAAAAAGAAAGAAAGAAAGAAAGAAAGAAAGAAAGAAAGAAAGAAAGAAAGACCGAACGAACTTCAAATGGACAGAAAAGTCACTGGAATTCCCACACACCATTGTTTCTCATTTTCTCCCCCCTTGTCTCTGTACAGGTATACAGATTTTTTTCCGAATCCTTTTAGTGTGGACTACATAGATTGTGTCCCCTGCCCCTTAGACTTCATATGCATTTACAAAGAACAGGGAGATTATCTCACGGTACAATTATAAAATTCAAAAAACTTAACATTGATACAATCCCAATTTTGGCAATATACTAAAAAATGTCCTTTATGGCATTTTATTCCCCTACATAGGATCCAGTCCAGGATCTTATAGTACATTTGTTGTCACATCTCTTTAATCTCCTTCATTCTGGAACAATTTCTCAGCCTTGGTCTTCATAGAGCTGACATTTTTGAACAATACAGGCCAGTTTGTTTTTGTTTTTAAATAGAATGTTCCACAATTTGAGTTGGTCTAAGATTCCTTGTGATTAGTTTCAGGTTTTCCATCCCTGCCTGGAATTCAACATAAGTGATGCTATGTTCTTCTCGGGGTATCACATCAGCAAGCACATGATATCCATCTTCCCCTTGCCAGTGATCAAATTTTGATCTCTGGTTGTGAAGTGGATTCTCCCCTGTGTGGATACATTTCCCCTTGCAACTAATAAGCAATCAGTGAAGAGACACTTTGAGACCATGCAAATTGCTTGCTCCTCAAACTTTCTCCTCCAGATGTCAGCATCCATTGCTTCTTGCCTTAACTAATCTTTACCATCATGGTTGCAACTCGCTCTTTATTTGTTTCCCAAAACAGTGGAGTCCTTTCTTCTCCACTGATAGATGTATCTATCTGTCAGTGTAGACTCATAGACTCCTGTTTTATTCCATAATTATAATCCACTACTGTCCTCAATTTTGAAGCTCTTGTGGTCTCAGATTATGGTCATTCTTTGTAGCCATGGAGGGCAGAACTAGTATTTATAAGGAGATACTACCAAGGGCTGGGGGGCAGAGTTTGACCTAGTGAAAGAAAATCTTTGGAAGGATTCCAACTCTCCATCATTAGAACTAGATGACGGGGGGGGGGGGGGGGGGGAATAAGCTGCCCGTCACAGGAAGTATTTAACAGTCTGTTGACTGTTCTTCATGAAAGAAATTCATGCATCAGTTTGGGGCTTTAGAGGTCCCTTCCAAACCTTGAGACCTGCAACAAGAATCCTGGAAAGGAGAAGAATGTGACATCCAGTTTAGAGGCATGTTCAGAAAAATAGAAGCTGCAGAGAAGGGCACACATCCAGGCCACCTGTGGGAAACAATCCAACCAGGCCTGCAGAAGCAGGAGCTGCAGTGAATCCAAGTCTAATCCCTGATCCTCTCGGGTTTTCTTGAACATCATTGCTCGCCAGCCACCATGTTAAATGTTCTACATGAGCCAGAAAGAAAGACAACTCAGACCCAGGCCCAATACAGAAGCCAGTGGAATGATAGAGGAGGGTCCCTCCAGCTCTGTGTGGGGGAGCTAGGAAAGATATGGACTTTTCCAGATGAATGGGGGCTCACCAGCCAAAGAACAATTGCAACACTAAAATTCTGTCCAGCACATGACGGACTCCAATTCTGGGAAAATTTTAGACAGACCAATAGAAACACACATACATATATATGTGTATGTTAAATACATGTACACATACAAATGTACCTTTTTACATTTTATTTTAAAGGACACACGTGTGGGGAAAAGCATGGGCTTCAGAGTAAAGCATACAACTGGTCAGTAGTTCTACAGCCCGGTCAGAAACGTTGCTCCCTCTCCCTCACCAAGAGATCTGTATTCACAAGATTCGCTAAGATTAAATGCTCTGAACCGGCTGACAAACAATCTAGAGAAGAAGTCACACGGGACTCCTGCGTGTCACTACCTTTTCAGCTCCTCATTTTCTGGGTCTCTGTTCTCCACAATCAGAGCAGAGGGTGTGAGCCCAGCACAGTCAAGGGCAGAGATAGAGGTGCTAACACCCGGCTTTACTTGTAGAGACCCCAGCAGGAGCAAGCTTCTCTGGGAGGGCTGAAGGAAGGCCAGTTGGGAGCCTCAGGGGCAGTGAGGCACTGTACTAACCTGAGGCCCTGCTATTAGTCCAGTAGCTCAGGCCCAGAGACGCTACTGTCTAGGGAGGTTCATGTCCTCCAAACAGATTCAGGGAAGCGTCCTCCTGAGCAAGGATAAAAACTGTACTAGCTTATATTCTGTAGCACTGTGCTTAGTAAATTCATGATATACATGCTACCATTCATCTACTCTGAGCCCATGACAGAATGAATTTATCACGATACACTGTAACGTGGATACCAAGGCCTTGTCACCCTCGTACTCATATCTTTCTAGGAAGTAGCTACCGAGTGTTATCCGAGAACACTTTACTTTCCAAACATAGGTCATGTTTGCTACCTACCTGGCATTTCCTAAGACTGCCACAAAATTCAGGGCGTGCCCATTTTAAAGACAGGGAAACAGAGGCAGCAGAGGAAAGGGACTCTGAGGTCCCACGGTTGGGAGCAATGAAGCTGGGATGAGAGCAAGGCCTCCCGGTTCCATCCTTTCCCACTTGCTCTCTTGCTCCCAGTGCTGAGAGCTGAGAAGGTCCTGGTAGAACTACTACACAGCCCCAAGATTCAGCCACAGTGGCGCCTCATGTGACCCAGCCGATGGAGAGGTCATAACTCAGCTCAAGTGCAAGTGCTCTCTTCTGTGAAGACCTCAGCAAGAAGATGCTACTCCTTCTTCCAAGGTTACAGGCCTTGCACAATTGTCTCTTTATCCCTAGCTTGGAGCACAATGCTGGCTGGCACACAGCGCTCAGCAAACGCTTACTGAAGTGAATGGAGCCAGACCCTTGCACTGGGTTTCGTGTCTCTGGATTGACAGGGGGTATGATAGAGCAGGGCAAAGAACAGAGGTTTTAGAAGCAAACTAACCCAAACTAGAATCCCCTCCAGACTAGTTGTGTGATATTGAGCTACTGAGAACACACTGAGCCTCAGTTTCTGCAGGTGTAAAATGGGGCAAATATCCCCTACTTCATAAGGATGTTGAGGAAATGGAGAGAAATTCGTAAGATTGGCAGCAGTGACGAAGAGCAGGAGGAAGAGAAATCGGTTCCAGTCCAAGATGACTACATAGGCGGAAGGAAGGGGCAGAGGGTGGAGTAGGCAAAATGGGAGAAGGGGAGTGGGAGACACGGGCTTCTAGTTACAGAATGAATCAGTCACAAGCATAGGGAATTTAGTCAATGGTACTGTAAGAGTGTTGCATGGTGACAGATGGAGGCTACCTCTACGGTGAGCATAGCATAATGTATAGAGTTGTTGAGTCACTATGTTGTACACCTGAAACTAATGTAACATTGGGTGTCAACCATACTCAGAAAAGTTTGAGAAAAAAAGTGGGAGGAGGAAGAGGATGAAAGGGAAGAAGTGTAGCAGACAGACTTCTAGGTCACCCCCAATGATCTTCCCGCTTACTTCAAACCCTTGTACAATCCCCTCCCGTGGGGTGTGACAGAACCTAGGATTTGCTTCTAACCAACAATACAAGGCAAAGGTGATGGGATGTCACTCCCACAATCATGTTACATTGCAGAAGATTATAACTTGCTAGCCAAGTTGCTCTAGAAACTTTCTCCCTTGCTGGCACTGAAGAAATCAATCCAAGCAACCACACTGGGAGACCCACACGGCAAGGAATGGAAAGGGGCTTCTAAGAGCGAAGCCCTCCAGCCAAGAGTCAGTGAGAAATCAGGACTCACCTCTTCTACCTGCAAGGAAATGAATCTGCCAACACCAAGTGAACCTGGCCCCCTCCCCAGTCAAGCCTCCACATGAGGACTCAGCCCGGGCCAACATCTTGACTGCAGCCCTGCAGAGATACCAGCTAAGTCGGGCCTGCACTTCCCACACCCAGAAACCATGAGATAATACACACATGGCAATGTGTTACACAGCGGTAGACAACTAACACACGGCAGGAAGGAAGAAGGAGTGGAAGAAGGGGAACCAGCGCAAGCCAGTCTTAAGAAATCAATCTTAGGGGGCGCCTGGGTGGCTCAGTCGTTAAGCGTCTGCCTTCGGCTCAGGTCATGGTCCCAGGGTCCTGTGATCGAGCCCCGCATTGGGCTCCCTGCTTAGTGGGAGGCCTGCTTCTCCTCTCCCACTCCCCCTGCTTGTGTTCCCTCTCTCGCTGTCTATCAAATAAATAAAAAATTTTTAAAAATTAAAAAAAAATCAATCTTAGGATAGCAGGGGTGCTTGTAACTGAGTGGCAGCATCAGTCCAAAAGTTCCCAGCTAAGGCCAACTTGCCTGTGTTTTCAGGTACAATCTCCGCAGATGTGAGCGGAACTACGACTATACTTTTATAGCCACTCTTCTCAGACTTGAAAGATAAGCAACTTTCCCACAACAATGCACACCCAAGGGGCGTCTGTCCTTATGCCTTTTCTTTTGGCGTGAGGCAGCCACCGAAGCACAATCAGCCTAACGGCATCTAACTGACCTCCTGCCTCCTCAGCTCGAGTTCTCAGGCAGGGCTGCGGGGGCACTTCCGGTCAGCCTTGAGGCTCAAGGCAGAGCTGTGCCCACCTGCCTTCCCGGGATGAACCCGCTCTTCCTGGCACGCAGCCCCAGCTCCCTTCCCCCAGTATTAAAACCAGAACCAACCCTCTGCACAGCTTGATCCTTTGCCTTCTCAGACCCAATTAGAGTTGGCAGGACTAAACCAGTCTTGTGGTACCTTTTGTTTGTTTGTTTTTGGTAAATATTTCCAAAGTAATCCACAAAAAAAGTACCATCAGAGGGGTTGGGGGGGAGGGAGAACCAGAAATACAGGGGGCAAGAAAGGGGCAGAGAGCCCTCCTCAGACCACCAGGACCCCCTCCAGCCCTCCTTCTCTGAGCATCAAGCGGGTCATTGTAGCAGGAAAATCAAGCTGGTACCCACGCTTCCCCAAGCACAACACATTATCAAGTGAATTGTTCACACGTGAGACAGAAACACTGTATTCTTCTGGGAGATTTTGGTGTTCCGTGTCCTTTGTCCAGCTCATCCCCTTCCGGGTCTGCACTGTGAGTCCTCAATCCCCAACGTAAAACCCACTCTTACCCACAACCTGGATAATCTGAGCCAGGAGGACACCGTCTGTCACATCTTGCTGGAGGTCCTTGATGAGACGTTTGTGGCCCGATTTGGCTAAATAGTGATTGGCCCAGTCCGTATAGATCTGCAAAAAAGCAAAGAGGCAACTTGAGGAACCTACTCAGACCCCGTCCCCGAGTCGGAGGCAGCTGCTGGGGCCTGCGTAGCAGCCACCGTCCCCGCCAGCACGCCGTCCTGGGCCAGCCGCAGCCATTAACATGCAGAGCCTTGTGCGGAGGGGCCTTTCAGCTACCCAGAGTGGGGCTTTTGCCTATTGAGAGATCTGCCATGGAGGCGCGGGGAAAAGCTAAAGAAAGCTTCAAAGCATGCAAAGGCCTGAATGGGACGGGGACACAGAACTAAACAGTCTGCTCCAGACGGCTTTGAGAGGTGGTGGCTCTAAATGCAAGAGAAGCCTCCCCCTACCCCGCTGCCGCCACCCCACCCCTTCCCATCTTTTTTCTCTTTATTGAGAAAACGTATGGGGAGGTTACCACCCAACAGGCATCTTTTAATGGGCCATTTCAGGGTAAGGAGGGCTATTGAGTTAGCGAAGCTCTCAGGAGCCTGGGTCCCTTGTAAAGAAGCCAAGTACGCCAACACAGAGCCCTTCAATTACTCGTGTGTGAGTGGCGTTATTGACCACCTTGCAATCAGCTCAAATGTAATTGGTTTAATTTAAAAGCCTCATTTCCACTGTTGGGATTCTGTGACTAATAATAATTTTAAAAACCCAGCAAATTCCAACATATTTAAACACAGCACTGGTGCGCACAGCAGCCGAAAGGCAGGGGCTGGGTCACCCATGGGATCAGGAAAACAGACCCCCCCCGCTCTTCTCTGTCCCCACAAGAGAATCTTTTCTTTCAAAACAGGCCTATAAGCACAAGAAAACTCACCTGAAAACATTCTCCCTAACTGAAATAAGCCAAATAACAAAAAAAATTAGAAATCTCACCAATTTTGAGTGCTAGGTCCCACGACAGATTTGCGAGTCTGTGGAGGGACATGCAGACCCCATATATCGGCACCTTTCTCCCCCCTACAGTGATATGAACAAGTGATGGCTCAAAGAGAATACTCCACCTCGACTGGTCCATATATTAGTAGCGACAAGTTCATATACTAAGTCATATGAGGTCTCCAGCTGGTGTGCTCCGAGATCTTGTGTGTGACTCCCAGAGCAGTGGGAGCCCTAGCCTCACCCCGGCTCTCCTCCACTCTGTGCTTCCAACAGGCCCAGAGTAATCTCACACAATGGGGCACTGCCCCTCACAGAATGGGGACAGCAGGCCAGGGCCTGGACCCACAAAGTAGGACCCTTCTGGGACGCTGCACCCCTGGCTACACCACCTGGGACGGTGAGAGCCCCCTCCCAAGATGGGGGAAGGTAGAGCTGCACTTCCTACTTCATCAAGAGCTGAGAACAGACACCCCCATCTCCTCCCAGCCCAACCTCGAATCTTGGTCTTCCACTGCAGAGACCCACAGCTGAAGAGGGACACCGCAGGATAGGGCTATTCCACACTGCACTCCAAGGCATCTAATCCTTAAATCCATGTTACTTGCCTCCCTAGGATTCCCAAGCACAATCATTTTCAATTTTGTAAGCACTGAGAAAGCTAAGGAAGTGGGGCACCATCTTGGTCATTAAATGGCCAATCCTAAATGCTAAGGATCATTAAATTAATGTTAAGAGGGAGAAAAAAAACATTAAAAGGAAAAAAGGCAGACGTGAGTTCAAGCCCCAGTTCTGCAGTTTCCATAGGGTAGGGATTTGGATCTGTTTTGAAGGTGCCCACAGCATTAGCATATTAGTTCTCGATATGTATCTGTGGGTGAATGGATGCAGGACTTCAGGCAAGCTATTTAACGTCACTGAGGCTAGTTTTTCTTATCTGTGAAATGGGATCAATACCATCTACTTGTCAGTTTTATGAGGACTGAGTGATAAGACATTTGAAAAAAGGGGGGGCACCTGGGTGGCTTAGTCAGTTGAGTGCCTGACGTGATTTCGGCTCAGGTCATGATCTCAGGGTTGTGGGATTGAGCCCCAGGTCAGGCTCCGTGCTCAGTCTGCTTGTCCCTCTCCCTCTGCTCCTTTCCCCCCAAATAAATAAATAAAATCTTAAAAAAAATGGAAAAAAAGGGCCTTAGGCAGAGTAGGAACTTAGTAAATAACCAACATATACTGCCGCCTACATGCCAGACGCTGGTATAAACATTTTGCACATATTCGTTTATTTAATCCTCATTCTATGAGGTAGATATTATTATTTGTCTATTTTTTCAGAGGAGAAATTTTGAAATGTAGAGAGGTAAAGTAGTAACTTGTCCAAGGCCATAAGTAAGTGGCAGAGCCAGGATTTGAACCCATTTGGGCTCTAGAATCCCTTAGACATTCTACCATGCTGCTTCTCTGAATACAAATACAAAAGTTATTCAAATCATTTCTCTCCTCCATGATACCCTCCAATGGATTCTAGGCTCATTCTTCTACTCAGTTATGTTCTCACTGAAAGATTTTAAAAATAAATAAAAACCCCAAACCTAGTTCTATCCCTTGCTGTCTGAATGCCCTTGGGCAAGTTACTCAACTTTTGCGAGCTTCAAATTATTCAGCTGTAAAATGGGCATAAGGCCTACTTCAGAAGGTGGTCGTGAAGACTCAGTGAAGCCCCTGGCCTGACCCCCAATGGGGCTCAGGAAGTGGGGGCGGTGGAGTGGGATGGTAAAGAGGGGAGCTCTGGAATCAACACACTTGCTTTACATCTTAGCTGCCACGATGCCAATTACCTCTGTACCCTTTGACCTGGCGTCCTTGTTTATAAGATGGGGATAATATTACCTACATCATCAGACTATTATGAAGATGAAATGAGCTCATATATATAGAAGGACACAGAAGCAGCCACCATGCTTAGTCTTCCTGGAGCAGAGCTCTAATCCTATCACCTACTCAAAAAATCATCAACGGCACCACACTTCCCATTGAATTAAAGTCAGACTTTTTACACTGCTATTCAAGGCAGTCTGATCCACCCACTCTTCCCCAGACCCTGTCCAACCCTTGTGGGGGAGGCAGTGTATGTGGAAGTTAAGAGGATGGGCTTTGAAAATGACCAAGTCAAGTTGGCCCTTGGCTCTGGGCAAGTGAATTTCTATGAACATTTCTGTATCTCAGTTTTACCTTCCATAAAATGGTGATTATACCAAATGTCTTAGAAAACAGCCTGGTAGTCCATGACCCAGGCCAAACCCAGCTGACCATATGTTTTTGTAAACAAAGCTCTATTGGAACACAGCCACACTCACTTGTCATCTTTAGCTGCTCTCCTGCCACAGTGGCATGGTTAAGTAGTTGTGACAGAGAGCTTTTGGCTCACAAAGCTTCAAGTACTTACTATCCAGCTCTTTGAGAAAAGATTGGCCAGTCTATTATAAGGGCTGAATGAGATAATAGGCCTACCATGCCAAAGGCTCAGTATAATAACTATGATCACCTTCAGGAAAAACTCAACCTCACACTTCCCCATCTCTGAATTCATGCCACCATGTCTGCCTGAGTACCTCCACCTGGGGTCACCCAGCAAGGCTCAGTTCCTAGGTCAGTCCCTCCAAGAAGTCACTCTGGATTTCCCATCTGCATCCCGAGCTGCACATGATGCAGAGATTGTAGATAACGGTGACACTGGCACCACCTTCCCCCCTTCCCACCAGATGTGGGCAGAGACCAAGTCCCGCCCATCTCTGCTGCTCAATAGTACCTCCCAAGGTGGGGACACACGGCAGTTGGTAAGTATGTGGTTGCCAGGTTGAGCTGAACAGAGAGAAAGCGGGCAAACCTCTGGGAAACTGATTACAGTTGAGATAAATAAGAATGTGGGCTCTCAGTGAATCCTCAAACCAGAATCTCAAATCTCTTTATTGATTCAAAGAGGAAGGGACAGAGAAAATAAATCACTCCATGGCTCAAGCTCATTAATCAGGACCCATCCAACAAGAATGGGACCCATCCAACAATTAATTATCTGGAGTTTCCCCCCGGCCCCTCCCCCCCAGCTCTCAACTTTTTAACGAAGTCACAAGAAAACACATTTATTGTAAGAATCCGTTTTCAGGGGCCATGCTAAGCCTGGACATAAGTCAGCCCCATCTCTCTCACTTACTCCTTCAGTAGCTCATGCAATAAGTGCCATTCTTTCAAGGGGTACCCTTGGAAAATCAACTCACAATATCTGCAGTCAAAGGCTCCATCGTATTTGGCAACTCGCAAAAATGCCGCAGTGTGTGTTTCAAAGATACCAAGCAAGGGCTAAAGTATGGAGAGCTTCCTGTCCAAGCTTCGGGGTCCCAGAATCAACTGCTCTTCCAGAGCCTCACGGTCCCCACAGTTCTAGACTCTGGGGTCTGCTGATGCTCCTACCCTGGAGCCCACTGATCCTTGTTCTGTGAACTTCTAGTAGCAACAGACAAGAAAAAGAACCCCATAGTAGGAAAGAATACAAGCACCGTTCCCACCTCCAGCTCCAAACCCGACCATTCCAGAGCAAAGCTCTAGAACAACTTCCCACTAGTGTGTGAGGTTTCCTTCATCTATCAGATTCCTTCATCTATCTGCCTCACTCCCCACCCCCTCTAACAGGGGAATCAGTGCTCCAGAAGCCCTCAGTGAGGGAGAGAAGCTGCTGTCAAAGGCTTGAAGAGATAAAAGGGGGAAGGAAGGCGATGACAGCTGAGGAGTGAATTCGGTTTGATTCACTTATTACCCCTGACAGAATTTCAAGGACTGCGTCATTTGTTTGCTTATAACTGCACATCATTCCGTATCACAGAGGCTGCAATCAAAGAGGGAAAATTTTGACAGATCAATTGAAGTAAGAAACCTGATTATTAGTTGTAATAAGAAAACCGATAATAATTGCACTCTGCTAAATCAACGGGGAGAAGAATGTTGCTAAATTTACACTGCAATTAGCCCTCAAGGAAGGGGTGGGGGTAGCATTCTAAAAAACCCAAGAACAATTTCACAAAGCGACTGTGCCGAAAGTTGGTGCCATTCACAACTCGGCCATAAATCCAGACCCATATGCCAGACAGCCGGATGGATCCCAAAGGCAGTGGATGGCCTGAGGATAGCCTTTCCAGGAGAAAGAGAATAAAACAGATCTCTTAGAAGGAAGTGCCAATGTGGAGATTAAAGTAAACCCGTCATGTAGCCTCGGAGGTGCTTTGCAGTCAATCCGTTGTAAAGGAAATGCTACCGTTTGGCCTCCGTTCAAGAGGTGTGGCTCCAGGCTTCGGTCATGACACCAACCAGTATTCCCACGACTAGGCGGTATGTGGTTCAGTGGCTTAGTTCCGATGGCTCTGAAGTCTAAAACTGATACTGCCACAACATATGGAGTGTTCACCCAATGCCTGAACACTGCAAAGAACGGTTATTCAATTACTAACAATTTTTTAGAAAATCAAAATGCACCATCTGTTCTCAAGGGCAAAGCTGGACGCACATTCACTGCTGCATGTCCAGCATCTTGCAGGGAGCATGGCACCTACTTCACAGGCGCAGCCTCAGGTCCACATAACCTTTTAACTGCAGGGGATGAGTGAGGGGCGTCAAAGTAGCTGCTGGCTTTTTCTCCCACTCCCCTCTCTCAATGGAGACCGCCGCCTTGTTAAAACCGCTGCGAAGCAACCACTCAAATAGGGGAAATGGTGTCCCTGACACACTGGAGAAAGAGGTGGAGCACAGAGAACTCAATCCTTTTTTTCTTTAGAGATTTATTTATTTATTTATTTGACAGAGAGAGACACAGCGAGAGAGGGAACACAAGTAGAGGGAGTGGGAGAGGGAGAAGCAGGCTCCCTGCCGAGCAGGGAGCCCGATGTGGGACTCGATCCCAGGACCCTGAGATCATGACCTGAGCCAAAGGCAGACGCTTAACGACTGAGCCACCCAGGCGCCCTGAGAACTCAATCTTTTGCTCAAGATCACACAGCACGGCAGGGGCTGGGCTGGGCCGGGACACCAGCCCCGCTCCCTGGTTTCTGTGGAGAAGAGTCCAGTTCTGCTCAGCGTCCTCAGTGCTCACGACATGTCCACCCTGAAGGGCAAGGACTCTCCTTCCACCCTCATCCTTGCCATCTGGTGCATTACTCAGGTCATTTGTGGTTTTTCCATCAACCGCAGTAATCACAAGGACAGCGTGTCTGTAGTCTCCTGAGCTGGCACGGACCAGGGCAGAGATCTGGCTCTGCCTCTTACCATCTGGGTGGCCTTGGTGAGTCATGCCCCCACTGAGCATCTATGTCCCTCACTTGTGCGGCGGGGATATACAGGGTTGCTTCATGAACTAAATGAGAGCATGTATGTAAGTGGTTAACCCAGTGTCTGGCACATAGCATGAAATAAGTGGTGGTTATTAATATTCAAATTAATAAACACTGGGCTATCTAAGTTTGGGGGAATAAGTCATCCTAGATTACTGAGAGTTTATACTTCTGAGAGCCATACATATTTAGCTATTCCATTGGGAATCTTTCCTACATGGATTATCATGCTCCCTGCTTTTTAAATTAACCCAATTTTACTTACTCTTGATGGCCCACAGACATTACTATGAGTAATAGTGTTTTGATGCATATAAGGATGCCCTTAGGGCCTGTTGAGCCTTCCTTAAAAGATCCCAGAAGCCTTTAAAATTGGGTATAAAGTTACTGTTCAAGCAAGAAGTCTCTTCACGGTGAAGAGACTTCTCCATCAACAAATATACATGAGTAGAAGGATTCTGTGGCACACCTTTGAGCTGCTCCAAGGTTCAGTAGGCTTTTTGGCCCATCTCCACACAGGTAAGGCTACTAGAAAGCTGGGCTCCAGGAGCACAGAGTGAGACATGACCAGGTTCTA
The DNA here is from genome assembly GCF_004348235.1 of Phoca vitulina. Taxonomy (NCBI): domain Eukaryota; kingdom Metazoa; phylum Chordata; class Mammalia; order Carnivora; family Phocidae; genus Phoca; species Phoca vitulina. The sequence continues at coordinate 1,163,404 of NW_022589719.1, read as the reverse complement.
CATTCCCCACCTGAGCAGAATGGTACTGCCAGTTCAACTCTCAACATACATGTAACATTTTTGTAGCATGGATAACATGAACTTCTTTATACCAAGGAATATACATCCTTCTCTGGAGCCAGAAGATAGGAGCACTGGGAGGGAGGAGCCCACTGCTGGATTTCATTACTTAGGATTTCTATCTTCCTCCACATCCTGGCACCATCCTTACTCCTACTTGAACTCTGAATATCAAGTCAAGATAAATTGCTTCTGAGCCACATGCATACCTTGATGCGTTAAGCCAACACTGAGCACCCACCTGTGCTGGGTTCTGTTCATGCTGTAGTCTTGTGTAGGATAATAACGCCCATCAGTCAAATGTCTACAACGAATCAAGTAAAAGAACACCTTCTAGAATCAGACCACTTTCGTTCCAACCATGCCTCGACCACTTCCTGGCAGAGTTCTCCTGAGCAAAATACTTAAACTATCCGAGCTAAATTTCCTCATCTGTAAAATGGATCAACCACCTATTCAGGTTATTCTGAGATTGAAATGAGACAATTTAACAATGCCTGGCACATAGTACGTATGTTGGCCATGATTCCAATTACCATGAAGACGGTCACCTACAGTGTGAGCTTTGCAAACAACGACTCCTTTCGTGCCCCACTTACTTGAGAGGAAGCTCTCATCTCCCCCAGTCTACAGATGAGAAAGTTGAGGCTTTGAGAGCTGAAATGACACTCCCAATGTTACAGGAAATGGATGCAGGGTTTAAAAGCAGTGACTCTGGCTCCCAGGAACGCTAGACTGCTACGGAGAGGCCCCCACAGGAACCACAATCCACAGAAGGTCACACGTGCTGGCAACGTGGGAAAAGAGCAAGGCTTACCCCATCATAGCCATTACAGTGTCACCCTCTCCCGCCCCTGGGAACAGAGCTGGTTGCTTGCCACTCGGACCCACAGATCTAAGAGGGGGGCTGACACTTTCCCATGTCACCCAAGCACAAAGCAAACATGATTTCACAGCAGCGTCATGACGGTAAAAACTGAAATGCCAGTGTAACACGTTACCATCGCGTGGCTGTCTCTGAATCGGGAAATGCTCAGGAGTAAGGTGCCCCTGTTCTTCCAGTCTGGAGGAGGGCAAGGCTGGCCTGGGACCCTGTGCAGCAGATCCAAGGGCCAGGCCTGGGAACAGCCCCACAGCCATACAATGGTGGCATTGTCTGTCAGGAGCACGGCAAGCCAGAGGTGGGTGCGCACAATGGCTCCAGAGGTTTTGAAATGGTGGCTTCAGAAAAATAAACAAGGCTGGTGAATGTGCTGGGAGGGACTGGGGAGATCTCAGGGAGGAGCGCACAGGTTCCTGCTTATCCCGCTCCATGGAGTAACGCCTAGGATCCCCTTGCTTGCCACTCTGTTCTCCTGGAACAGGAGATGCTCTGCACCACACTTCACAGACATGGGGTACTTTCCCCTCCACTTCCTCACCTGATCACGACTCCCTACTGTGAGAGGGTACGTGTTTCTGTTGAGGGCCTACTGGGTGCCAAGTGTCCTACACCTGTGACCTCATCTACACTCTCTCCCCACTGGAGGAGCAGCTCCCAGAGGACAGAAATTCTGTTTCACTCACTGTATTTTCCCAAACATCCAGTAGACTGCCTAGCATGCAGTAGGCGCTTACTATTTGTTGAATAAGTGAATGATCATCTCCGTATCATGTACTGGAAAACAGAAGCTCTAGAAGGTGAAGTCATACAGCTAATAGTAGGGGACACCCCACTTGACCCAGGAAGCCTGGCCCCACAGCTACGACATCTCACAACAGCAAAATGTGTATCCAAATCTTCCCTGGGCCTCCCTGGAAAGTCAAATGAGGCCACCTAAGGATCAAGACCGGAATGCTTACTGGGCGTGACAGAGCCAAATCGGGTCCCCTCTGCGGTAATTCCTCTCACCCAAGGCAGCCTCAGGAGCAGGGTCAGAACCACATTCAACCACTAGCCTGGTGGCTCCCAGAAAGCCCAGGGTCTGAGCCCACCAGAAAGTTCCCCAGTATTTTCTCTCCCTTCCTACACTCATTAGTTACTAACTACACACGCTCTTCCACTGTGGCTATGAGGGGGCTCAGACCCTTCCCGGAGGCTGCAGCAGCTACCACAAACACCCTTGTTGACAGCAAAGCTCCCAAAACTCCACAAGAGCTGTTCAGAGATGCCTGGCAGGGCAGCCGCACCGGAGGGGCTAACGACCACCTCAGTGAGGATTCGGGCCTCTCTCCGGTCTGTTCATAAATGGACCTTTTATGTAGTAGCCTCCATCTGCCCTCCAAGCCTCCACAGTCCCCTCATCTGCAGACCGCAGGTAACAGGATACCAGAGACGGTGCTTCTCGCCCCCCCCCATCCAGCCCAAAGGCTTCAGCTCCACTCAATAGGCACAGGCCCCCCAGGACTTTCGGCCCCACCAGGCCTGGCCAAGACCTCGGAGTCCTGCATGACCTCTCACACCTCCATTTCCTCCTCACAGGACTGAGTGGAGAGTGAGTGGACGGGGGACCTCAAGAACCCCACACACGTTTGGACACAGAGCACACCGAGGCTCTGTGACCATGGGCAAACCACCTCTCTCTGAGCCTCAGCTTCCGCTTCTGGAAAATGGACTCTTCACCTGTTACCCCATATAAGGACTATTGTATCTACTGTGAGAACGGACGTGTTTCTAACGTGCTGATCACAGTACCTACACACAGGTGGTGCCTTTAAACGTGTGTTCCCTTTCCTGCCTCGTCTCCATGACCCCAACTACAAACCCCTCTGGTCCACTGCTTACACCACAGGCTCCATGCCATGCTAACCCTCAGTCCCTGCTGGTGGGTTGGGTTTTGCTGGTCAGGCATGTCCTCCCTCATCCCCTCCACTTAGCAGGATGATCCCTTCTCCTAGAAACCAAACCCGACCACCAGCCTTCTCGGAAATCCTGGGGTCCTCACACTTCAAACATCCCGTGTGCCAGCTCCCCAAACCCTACGCTCTATGCGCACATAGTCCTCTCTGCTAGCAGGGCCATCACTCCCCCACTGCCTGGCAAATGCCTATTCGGGATCCTAAAACCCGGCCCAGGGTCAATCCCTGTAGAGCCATCCCCAACCCACTTTTCACCCTAAACACGGAGTTATTGGTCCCTTCTTCTTGGATCCAAAAGCACTTTGCACATGCTTTTTATGATGGCTTTTATAACTATCTATTCACCTTTCTCCAGTCAGGAGCTTCCCTAAGTTTTATACATCTTCGAAACACTAGCACAATGCCTGACACACCACAGGGGTTTCGTAAACAGGCACATATTGACTTAAAGGAGGGTAAATGGGTGGATCAATGGAAGCAAAATGAAGGGACAGACTCGTGATTGTTCAGATGGGTGGACATATGGATGGGTGGGTGGGAGAAAAGATAGGTGAATGATTATATGGGGAGATGAATGGACAGATGGATAGGTACAATGGATGAATAAATCTGTTCCCCTTCACTGCCTAGATTATGAAGTCCCATGAAATCACCATGGTGTTTCCGGTAGCTTTTAGACCAGTCAGAGCACAAGGCGCAGAATGGACACTGGTAGGGGACATTCTGCTGAGACAATTTCCAGGAGCATGGTAGCAGTACCCACTTAATGGGGGCATTTAAGTGCTATTTAACAATATACAAACATACACACACAAAACACATCATGGTCCAGTACAGTAGGCTCGTACAGGCTCGGGAGAGTTGAGGGCTCAATTTTAGGGGAATTTGCAAGCTGGTTGTTAAAAACAGCCCTTATTTATAAGGAAATATCAGAAAGAGAAATTAGGAAAACGGTATCATTTACAATTGCATCAAAAAGAATAAAATACTTAGGAATAAATTTAACCACCAAAGTGAAAAGACATGTATACTGAAAACTACAAGACATTATTGAAAAAAATTGAAAGAGAGGGGCGCCTGAGTGGCTCAGTCAGTTAAGTGTCTGACTCTTGGTTTTGGCTCAGGTCATGATCTCAGGGTTGTGGGATCCAGCCCGCATAGGGCTCCTCAATGGGAATGGAGTCTGCTTGAGATTCTTTCCCCCGCCCTTTTCCTCCCCATCTGCTCTTCCCTGCACCTTGTGCTCTCTCTAAAAGAAATAAATAAAATCTTAAGTAATTGAAAAAGACACAAATGGAAAGATATTCCATGCTCATGGATTGGAAAGATACTTTTAAAATATCCATACTACCCAAAGCAATATACACATTCAATGCAATTGCTATCAAAATTCAAGTGACGTTTTTCACAGAACTAGAACAATGCTAAAATTTGTATGGAACCACACAAGACCCTGAATAGCCAAAGCACACTTGAGAAAGAATAAAGCTGGAGGCATCACGCAGTCTGATTTCAAACTATATCACAAAGATAGAATAATCAAAACAGTATGGTACTGGCATAAAAACAAACATTTGACAGCCACAAGCAAAAGGATGAAACTGGCAACCAGTGTCACACCAGACACAGAAAGGACCTCAAAGTGGATTAAAGACTTGAACATAAGACCTGAAACCATAAAGTCCTAGGAGAAAACAAGGAACTAAGCTCCTTGCCATAAGTCTTGGCAATGATTTATTGAATCGGACACCAAAAGCAAAGGCAACAAAAGGAAAAACAAACACAGACTCACAGAGAACAGGGTTGGTGGTTGCCAGAGGTAAGGGGAAAGGGGGTAAAAAGGTGAAGGAGGATCAAGAAATACAAACTTCCACTTAAATAAGTCATGAGATGTAAGGTACATCGTAGGGATAATCAATAAATACTGTATTAACTTTGTGTATGGTGTCGGATCACTAGACTTACTGCGGTGATCCTTTTGCAATGTATACAAACACTGAATCACTATGTTGTCCACCTGAAACAAATACTGTATGTGAATTACACGTCAATAAAAAAATAAACAAGTGGACTACATTAAACTAAAAGGCTTCTGCACAAAGAAAACCGTCAACAAAAAGGCAACTTACTGAATGGGAGAAAATTTTTGTTAACAAATCATGTATCTCTTAAGGGGCTAATATCCAAAATCTGTTAAGAACTCATAAACCTCAATAACAAAAAAAATGAATTTGAATAAATACCAGGCAGAAGCTCTGAATAGATGTTTTTCCAAAGACGACATACAGATGGCCAACAGGTACTTGAAAAGATGTTTATCATCATTAACCAACAGGGGAGTGCAAATCAAAACCACAGTGAGAGTTCACCTCAGACCTGTTAGAACAGCTTTTATCAAAACACAAGAAATAATAAGTGCTGGTGAAAATGTGGAGAAAAGGGAACACTTGTGCACTGTTGGTGGGAAGGTAAATTGGTGCAGCCACTGTGGAAAACAGCATGAAGATTCCTCAAAAAATTAAAAATTGAATTACCATATGACCCAGCAATTCCACATCTGGGTATTTATCTGGACAAAACAAAAACACTAACTTGAAAGGATATATGCACCCCCACGTTCACTTCAGCGTGATTTACAATAGCCAAGATATGGAAACAAGCTAAGTGTCCATCATTGGATAAACGGGTAAAGAAACGGTGATACAAACATAGGAGTATTATTCAGCAACAAAAAAGAATGAAATCTTGCCATTTGTTATATAATATGGATGGACCTCGAGGGCATTATGCTAAGTAAAATAGGTCAGACAGAGAAAGACAAGTACCAGATCATCTCTCTCTCCTATATGTGGAATCTTTTTTTTTTTTTTAAAGATTTTTTTTATTTATTTATTTGACAGAGAGAGACACAGCGAGAGAGGGAACACAGACAGGGGGAGTGGGAGAGGGAGAAGCAGGCTTCCCGCCGAGCAGGGAGCCCGATGCGGGGCTCGATCCCAGGACCCTGGGATCATGACCTGAGCCGAAGGCAGACGCTTAACGACTGAGCCACCCAGGAGCCCCTCCTATATGTGGAATCTTAAACAAGCTCATAGAAAGAATTGATTGGTGTTTGTCAGAGATTGCGGGGGGGGGGGGGGGGGGAGAACTTAGCTTAACTTAGAAAGCTGAACAGTTTGAAAAACATTTAAAATTGTTTAATTAAAATTCCTTTTCCAATTTTACTGAGATTTAATTGACATACCACAACTTGCATATACTTGAAGTGTGCAACTGGATGAGTTCTAACCTATATACACCCATGAAACCATCGCTACAATCAAGGTAACAAACATTTCTCCCAACCCCAAGAACTTCCTTGCAACCCTTTATAATCTATCCCCCACTCTATTGCAGTTGCAAAGCTAACACTGATCTGCTTTATGTCATTACAGATTCATTTGGGCTTTCTAGAACTGTACAGGTTTTTGAAAAATTATGTAAAACAAGTAAATTTCCTAAAGGTGGCACTACTCAAAACTCATCACTTCTTATTTTATGACATTTTGCTCTTGTATATGCTCTTGCGGTTATTTACATCTATTAGATCTGTGGGAAGGAAACAGTATATAATGGTGTACTACAGTACATCTCTTACCAACTCTGTTCAGAGGGGACATGTTGGTAGATTAAAGTCAGCCTTGGTAGAAGGAGTTACCCCAAACATCACCAAGTGCTACGCAGCAGGATTTTTTCCTTGGAAAATCAATTGTTAAATGCCACTGGGCATACGCAGGTGAGACTTGGGGGAAAATGAGTTTACTTATTTCCACCCTATCTCCCCCAAGGAGGTTTCTTTGTTATGCAGAAGAATGAGCCAGAGGATGCAAATGTAGGGGAGTGGAGACTGAGCTGAAATGCTTTGCAAGAGAAAAAGGGAATTCAAGAAGGGGAAGAGAGAAGATTTGGAAGCCAGGAGACTGGGAAGTTGCTATGCTGTGGCATGGGAGGAGGAAGAAGCCGGGGAGGCAAAACTCAGGAGACATTTCATGAAGCTGTACACAATCAAAAAGCTCCCCTCTGAAATCTTCAATAAAATCTATACTCTTACCGGTGCTTTCTAGGGCAAGTGGAATCATTCAGAGGAAGGCCAAGAGGTGCCAAGTCCTGCCTCCCAGTGGGTGAAGGGACAGGACAGAGTGAGCTGCAGCCAAGGTTAGGTTACTCCTGGGAAAGAGAGTGAGGAGGTTTATCCACAGGGCCAAGTGGGTAAGCGGTGAGGTCATGGGGTTCCTTTGCAGCACCTCACGGGGAATTGGTCATGGGCCACCTGCTCAAGGAATACTGGCTGAAAGGCTCTCTTGGCTGCCTCATCCCTCCTCCCGCACAGGCCTCCTGGGTTGCGGTGAAGGTCTCCCTAACATTTAAGGTACACAGTTACCTAGCTCTTCCTGGCCCCCCGCATTGACTCCACCCCCCCCACCCCGGCTGAAGGTGTCCCAACTGGCCTGCTTGCTCACAATGGTCTCCCAACTCCCCCTTCCCAGACATCGGGCCTGACGGGGTCTCAGCGTGACCCAGGTGCTCAAAACTCACCTGACTCTGTTCCATTCCATCAGGCTTGCTAGGTCCTGGGCATGCAGCTTTGCCAGGGACCACCTGGTGAGAGTCACTGTTCCCAGCTAACATTGACATCGCCAATGGAATCCTCAATGCTTTAAAGGCCAGAGATGAGGTGAGTTAATGTAATCACTCTGGCAAACTTGAGAGAGTGCCTTTTATTTTTTTTAATGGTAAAAAGTTTTTTTGTTTTCATTTGGGTTTCTTAGGGCCAATCCTGGACCACTGCAGGTGAATGGCTATTTAACCTGTAGATTCTTATTAAAATTCACAACACCCAATACAAACCATGTTCATGCTTGTTGATTATTTAAGGATGCCCCCTTACCCAGGAAGCCTGAGTAGTGGGTGACAGTTTAGGGATTAATCCTGGGTCAGGTTTCTTGAGAAGATTACAGAGCAGCCTGATTTATCTGGGAGAAGCTATCCAGGGAGGACCTCAAGCATGGGGTATGGGCAGTCTCCTTTCCTGCAGGAGGGGCTGTGATTGAAGGCAGAGCAAAAGCAAGGTGGTGAGGTCCTCCTTTAGTTTCACCTAGAAAAAGAGGGAGGTGGAAGACCTTGGGTAGAGGCCCTGGGAAGTAAATGGAGCAGGTCTCCTTATCCTCCCCCACCCACCCTGCCACCAAGCAGGTTTATGGTTAACACATTAAGGATAACTTCCAAGAATGTCTCTGTATTTTGTGACAAGGAGAAAATGTTGTACAGTGGTTGCAAGTGTAAAGTCAGATCAAACCGTTGTGGAAAACAAGACAATGGGCCCAAAATGGAGTCGCTTATGCTAAGCCCCACATCACCAAACTGCGACTTAATTACAATTTTGCCTCTCCCAGAAAAGGCATCTTAAACCAGCCAGTCAGAAATCACCTGATCAGCACTAGTTAGATAATCTGCCCGATAAACTTCCTTGATCCCACTCCCTTCTGCCTATAAAAGTCATTTTGTAAAGCTCCTGTGGGACCCTTTCCATCTGCTAGATTGGACACAGTCTGATTCTAATCAATTTTTTGTTCAAATGAGCTCGTAAGATGTTTAATGGCCCCAGTTGATCTTTTAACACCCTGGCTTCACCTCTTAACGTATACAGATCCAGGTTTAAGTCACTTAAATTCAAGCTCAGTTTCTTCATCTGTAAAATGGAGATCATCGTAGTACCCAGCATAAAGTTAGACTAAGGATCAAAGGGGGAAAAAAAAATGAAGCACCTGTGAGCACACACAGGCACTCAGTGAAGAGTAAAGAAGGCCCAGGTACTCAAAGTCACCGGGCCCAGGGGAGCCTGAGAAGGTCTGACATCCTCATAGATGGTCAGAGCTACATCCCACCGGGCAGGGTGCTGGCCAAGTCAGTACTGTGCCATTTGTGGGAAAGATACACAGGCTTTAAAATATCTGGAGGCTGGCAGTTCCCAGCAGTGACTGACATTGCCCTGCCCTACTCTTTCCCTTCTCAGCAACTGCATGGCCAAGAGACTTGGCCACAGTAGAAATGGCCGTTATGCCTCGGGCCCTTCTCCAAGCCCAGATGTCAGAGCTCTCAGGCCTGGGGCATGTCAGGTTTCTGGTGTTTTGTATTTTTATAATAGGCCTTTACTAGCAAGACTTCCAGATACCAAACTGGCACCCAGGAAAGAAGGGGCATCTCCCTTACCCCGGGGGGACAACCTGGCCCAGAGCACAAAGATACTTTTTATTCTATAAAGTCCTGGAAGAAAGCCCTGACTGATTCATCTCAAGATGAATAAAGTTCTAATGACAACAGCAGGGCCCCTGGCCTCCCATCTGCAGTGCTTACAAATGGTAAAGCTCTTTCATGGACACCATCTCATCTGAGCCACACCCCGTTATTCCCATTTTACAGATGGGGAAAGGGAGAGCTCAGCGGGACAAAATTTAGCATCAGCCCTGCAGCCCAGGTACTCAAAATCAGCCCAGCCACCTCGGGGGTCACACAGAAGTTATAAAAACCAGGCCAGGTCACTGGATGGCCAGGACAGGGAGGAAGTTCTAGGACGAAACTGGAGAGCCTTCTCTTCCAGAGAAAATAGAAATTGGAAGTCGGTGTCTATCCAGATGCAGCAGGAGACGGAAATCCCCGTGCAGTCTGTGAGATGTTTCATCAAAGCTCGGAACCACATACCGTAGCTTCCTCTACTGAAATGTCTATTTTTAACATCCTACCTCAAAAGGAATCTCTTCCACAGGGCAGGGAGTCTAGATCCTGGAGCTTAAAAATAATAATAATCCAAAGACATCCCCTTAATCGCGCTTCGCCTGCGTAGTGTTAGACATCTAAAGCAAAAGACACACCAGTGTCCAGTATCCCAGCGGCCTTCCACCTTTTATGGGCCAACACGCCGGAGGAGGGAGGCAACAAGAGGATGAAAATATTCAGAGGGCTCAGTTGAGTGGTTCACCTGGAAAATGGTCTCAAAAATGCATCAAAAGGTAGCTTTTTGCAGTGAGTTTTCCTACATCATTTATACCATCCATACACCGTGCATATTCTTGCAGGTAAGGGCAATAGAGAATATCTGCTCACCTAAGCAAATATTTTGGGGGCTTAAACATTTTACAGTGAACCACTCCAAAGTCAGTTATACACAGCAATCATTGAACAAAGAGGAGAAGTACACTCCAGCCTGTAAAATAAACCCTTCCTAAAGCTTGTAACATGAATGGTGCCCAGGACGTTGGGGTGGGGGCAGGCAGAGAAGATAAATTACCTTGTATTTTGCAAACTAAGCAACCACATCACAGTGACCATTGTCAAACCAGAGTGCCACTCCACCACAAGCATCAGGACTGCCATTAGCCCCAGAGTTATATGGACCCCAGGGCTGAAGGTGAAGGAGGCATAAAGGAAAAGAAATCTTGCCTTTTGGCTCTGTGTGGCAAGCTCCCACACCGATTCCCCAGTGAGGGGCAAGCCGCAGAGGCAGCTACTAGCTAGCTTGAAAGATCCCCAGAGGGTAGCCCCGGCCAGGGGTGGGAGAGGTCAGCAGCGCCCTTCCTGGGCCTCATGGCACAAGAAGGGGCTTCAAGTCGCCCCAGAATAAATCCTTTCTACAGTAAAGCCCTCTAGAATACGCCCCCCTTATATCTCTGCAAACCCTTCAGAGGTCAATCTTTCTCCCCATTTGCACCTGCTGAGGCCCACAGTTGAGAAAACACACCACACCTGTTGGCTTAAGCAATTGTATTTTTTTAAGGCCATCAACAACTTCCAGACAAATCCTCTCTACCTGCTCTAAAAATACACCACTGGGCCCTCCCGAGGTGGCGGCAAGCTCAGTGAACATTTGACAACTGAAAGGCCCCCGCGGAGCCCTTGTGGTCCTGCCCGGCAGAGAAAACAACCTGGAACCATGTACGTCTACACCAGCCTGATTCAAACAAACTTCATCGTCCCTCTCCAGAGACCCAGCCAGCGTCCATCAAGGTTGCTTACCACTTTGTAATGGTCGCAGGAGTCCCGACTCTGGCCCCGGGCAGGAACCCACAAGTTGATGCTTATAGGCATGGCTCGACCCTCGGCTGCGCAGTCTGGGGAGCCACCAGCCTGCACCCTCTCCCGGCGTCTAGTTCAAAGCGCTGTGGAGGCGTGTGAAGCCTCGAAGGTTAATTTTAGCTGAAGTCACGCTCCCGCTGTGGTCAGATTCTCTTCCACAGGCCACCTCCTGAAGAGCGGCAGCTTATGTTACCCCAGCCCGCTGGGCGGCCCTCTGGCCCTCAGCCCTGACTGTAGAGTGCTGTGATTCTCCCCCTTCCAGCTCCCCCCACCAGCTCCTCCTCGCCCTCCAAAATAACCTGACTCTTGGTGCTTACATTTTCATGACACGCTCGAGGGAAATAAATCACGGTTCCTTTGGCTGTCCCAGGCAAACAAACCTGGGGGATGGCTCCCCGCTCACCCGTGCTTGGCAAAGGCCGAGCGAGGGAGCTCGAGGCCGCGGGGCTGCGCAAGCCCCCCTTCAGCCAGGCAGTGGCTGCTGGGGCCACACAGGAGCAGAAGCCTGACGTGCTTTCATCTTCTCAAGTGGGGTTTTGACAACCTCTGTCTGTGCGTGGTGCCTACACGTGTCTCATCTTTTGCCTGACACTCTCTCTCAGAGGAAGGAACAACAGTGCCTGTCCTCCCATTTCTCTGAAAGGCTGATGAAGGAGAGGAATCTGCATATTTCTACCCCAAAGTCTCACTCCTGCAAAGCAAGACAGTGTGAGCCTTCATTGGACCTTGCCGAGGTTTTGAAAAGGCTATCTGGTTACCCACATGGCCGTGGGTTCCAGATCTCAGTGAGTGGACCAGTGTAGACACAGGAAGAAGGTCACTAGAAGCAGCCCGTTCAGGCCTAGCATCTTGCCACGCTCGGTGATCGGGACCTGGCAACTTAGTGGACTGGTCTGTACAAGGGTTGGTTGCCTGCCTGAGGGAATTCTGGTCTGCTCTTGAGATGGCCTTTCTCCATGTGGACAGGACCATGGAAAGGCTATGGAACAATTAAATCCAAAGTGGACTCCTGTGATCTCCCAACAAATCCCACAGCAAGCAAAACGCTGGTGTGCAGTGTTTGAAATAGGCGTTACCGCCACACCCAGAAACTGCTCCGTGTAGGATGCAAAGGAATGTCTTTGCCCCACCTGACGTCTACCTGTTTCACTTCCCTGGCATCCTTGGCCTCTCCTTCATAACACTCATTATGCTTGTGAGGATTTCATTCAAGTATTTACTGAGCATGTACTCTGTAGTAGGTACTTTTCTAGACATGGAGGACTGAACAGTAAATAAGAAAGTACTCTCATGTCGCTTTAATTCTATTGAGGATGAGGGGTGGGAGAGAGAGACAAAATGGCAATAAACTAACAAGCAAGCTAATACTAGAGAATCATAAATACTATGAAGAAAATGCGATAGAGAATGAGTGGCAAGGGGTGGAAGGATACTATGGTAGGGAAATGAAGAATGGCTCTCTAAGGAGGTGATATTTAAATAGAGACCTAACTGGTAAGAAGAGGACAACCATGCAAAGACGAAGGGCAGTGGTTCTCCCAGAGCAGTATCAGCATCACATGGGGACCTGTTAGACATTCAGTTTCTCAGGACTCACTCCAGACCTCCTGAATCCAAAACTCTGAGGGTGGGCTCCAGCAGTCTGGGTTTGAACAAACTCCCTGGATGATTCTCATACACACTACAGCTTGGGACCCACTGATCTAAGGGAAGAACATTCCAGGTGGAGGGCTCTATAAACAACAGGGATCTATGGTTTTCCTCACCTCTAGAAGCCCCAGCCATGAGCCCAGGGCCTACCACATGGAAGGAATCCAATATATAATTCTGACTGCTTACCAGGCTTTAAGTCCCAGCTCCTAGAACCCAGATAAAAATCACAGAAAGGTATACATTGCAAAAATATTATATTCAGGGGCACCTGGGTGGCACAGTCGGTTAAGTGTCTGACTCTTGGTTTTGGCTCAGGTCATGATCTCAGGGTCGTGAGATCAAGCCCCATGTAGGGCTCTGCGCTCAGTGCAGCGTCTGCTTGAAATTCTTTCTCCCTCTGCCCCTCCTGCTCCTGCCCTTTCTAAAATAAATCTTTTTTTCCCCAAAATGTTATATTCATAAAACTTCAGCAAAAGCACCCACAAAGGAAGCAAAGCAGGTCATTTTGAATCCAGGTGGCCAGTGGGAAGCTTTCTGTAGTGCCTGAAACTGCCCGCCGCTGAGACTGACTTTTCACAATCTAATAAAACTTGGCATCACCAAGTTGGCAATTAGATTTCCTGCAAAAGGCTAAATGCGGTGGCCTTCTGCTTCCTGATTCTGAAACTCAGTAAGAAAGGCATTAGTGTGTGGCAGCTGGGATAATCATTTAATTGATCTTTTCCACCCATAGAAGCCTCCCTTCCCTGCTCCAACTCACTGAATTGTAAATCAATGTCACCTTCATTGTGAGCATGAAAAGGGAGGAAAAAACACAGCTCTCCCCAAACCAAATTGGAGTCAATTTCCTAATGGGGCCTTGGTGAGACTCTAAATGGGTGCTGCCATTTCTCCCCCTCTGGCCTCCTCCTGGGCCACCCACACAGCTCCATCAGGGCCAGTGGCGGCTCCCGTGACATGCAAAGCAGGAAACAAGGGGCTTCCTACGGTAGGATCTCCATAACATAAAGGGCTTGGATTCTGTTGTCAGTCAGACCAGATTCAGATCCCCAAGCTGGACAATATTTTGGAAACATCTAGAAGGGTGTTGGGAATGGAGGAAGGGGTCTATAAATATTTATTTTCCTTTTCCTCATTATTGCTGTGTATAATTTCATTCACTGATCTAGCAAGTACTTACAGTGCTTATGCACGATGCACCCTTACTGGGGGATATAGAGCAATGAGCCTAACAGACATGGAGCTTACTGTCTTGAGGGAGTGACAGACATGAATCATAGAAGGATGTCAAATAAAGACATAAAAAGATGTCAGAGGGGAATTGTGACAAATGCTATAAAGATGAGTACATGGCACCATGAGCCCATAATGGGATTATTCAACCTATCTAGCTTATTAAAATACAGATGCCCAGCCCCCACGTGAGACTCTAAATCAACCTGGGGACATGGGTCCTGGCACAGGTGTGTTTAACAAGCTTCACAGAGGTTTCTCAGTGTTGGAGGTGGGGTTACAGACAAGCAAGCGGGGGGGCGGGGGTAGGCCGGAATGATCCAAGTGGTAATTGATCAGAGTTGGAAACACTATATAAATTATAAGGTAAGTTTATAAACTAAATGATAATATACTTTATCAGTATAAACTATATACTGATCTCTATAGTACATAAGTATGAACTACTGTTTATCTTGATGTAATATTTGTAGATATGTGTATATACATGGATTAGTATACACACATTTATTTCCTTGTTCTGCCAACTGAAAAGGTCTAAAAACAATAACACCCTAGTAGCAACAAGCACACTCAGTGCCCATATCTTGGTTTCTAATATCATTCTCCAATATAAGGAACCAGGGATCCTCAGAGAAACTGCTGATTCTTGGACTGAGACAGGAAATATTCAAGACGGGTCTGGAGCAGTTACAGTGCTCCCACAGAGTAAGGCTGTGTGACCACACCAAAACACACTGATGGGAGTGCGTCAAGGAAACACAGGAGCTAACTGAAAGAGCCCCCCGTGGCCAAAGCTAGAACAATGTGAGCAACAAGGTAGTATTGGATTAAAACCCAAAGTATGAAACGAATATCCAGGAGTCCATACCGGTATGTTAAGTGATTGAATAAATAAATAAATGGGGAGAATAAAAAAACTCCTGTGCAAAAAGAATTCCAAATCACGTACGCAGATATTCTGTTGTCAAGGAAGTGGAGTGTGAACGGGCCACTCCTTCAGTATGGCCTGCACAGAGAACAGTATGGAAAGGGGGCAATGAGTAATTTTATAGGAGTGAAACCTGACGAGCTCCAGGTCAGCCAGATGGTCCGGATGAACCTCACCATGGGTAAGTCATGTGGATGGCATGTGACCCTGATAGGGTACGATGAAAATGGCATGTGGTTCTCCCCTCCAAAACCCACAGTCCCGGTCTACTCATGAGAAAAGCATGAGACAAATCTCAGTGGGGGGAGGGGAGCATTCTATAAAATACCCAACCAGTACTCCACACAACTGTCAAGGGCATCAAAACGAGGGACGTTTGAGAAACGGCCACAACCAACAGGAACCTAAGGAGGTAGGACACCTAAACCTAATGTGGCATCCTGGATGGGATCCTGGAACAAATTTCCTTAGATTTAATAAAACACCTAAGGAAATCTGAGTAAAGCATATACTTTATGATAATTTTTAAGTATTGGTTCATTAATTGGGGCAAATGTACCACAGTAGAAGTTGTTAACAGGAGGAGAAACCGGAGGTGGAGAGAATGGGGAGCTCTCTGCACTATCTTCACACCTTCTCTGACAATTTCAATCTATTATAAAATTACAAGTCTCCTTGTAAGGACAAAACACAAATCTCCACAACCGATGATAGCATGCAGCCAGGTCTGAACACTGAACTCTTAAATACCCCCTGGGTAGTATGTGGATTGGGCCATTTCAAGGGCAGAATGCCTTGCCTGAAGTCCAATGTGAGGTCACAAAACTTCAGGAACAGCATTCACTTGTATACATAGACACACACACGCACACACAAAACACATGGATATATGTATAAAGTCTATACTCTAGTGACCCAGTACCAGAAGCTCTTCCATCTTGGGTGAGGCTCCTGGAATGCTCATTAGTAACTGTGAAGGATAAAAGGGCTTAACAAAAGAGAAGCCATTCAAAACTCCAGGTTTGGCTTTGATCCTTTCAAAGGAGCCATGAAAAGAACTATTTATGCCCGAGGAATAAGTGTTGGGAATCTCCCAGTTAACAACCCAGAGCCCGATCTCAAAAGATCCTATTTGTTCTTAAAGATTTTGCATTCAATTCTTCCTCACCTTGAAGAGAAGAAATCAAAATGCCTGAGGCTACCCCAAATTAACCAGATCAAAAGTGATCGGAGACACTGCAATTAATAAAGTAAGTTAGACAACACCAAATTCCAAGAGCTTTAGTAGAGTAAAAAATGTCTCCAAAATGAATTTAATTCTCAATGGCCCACGGTCTGAAGATTTTTCAGGAACATTTTTTAAATCCTCCATGTGCTTGGAAATGTAAGCCAGCTTTTACCAGCAATAGGTGGCAGCATTTCTGTTCTCTAGGCCACATTCTACATAATTTACTATTAATAGACAATTAGAATACAAGGGTTGTTTTCAAGGTCCTACCACCTCCTTTGTTTTCCATTAAAGGATAAACTTTCTCTACAAATTGCTTTTACCAGAGACAAAAATCACATCTTTTGAGGGGGGGAGAAAAACAACAAAAGAAAAAAATAAAGTGACAAATTAATTTCCCCAAACATAATAAAACTAATTTCATCATCTTGTCCCGGCCATCTGCTTCGTAGATGCAAATCTAACTGCATTTTCTACTGCCCGATAACTTGCTTAATTCAGTTAGCTCCTGTGACCCTGCTTTTGTGAACAGTTCTCCGTGAGACCTTCCCCTGGTGACTTCTATCCCAGGAACCGGCTAGCCAGCAGCCTTTCTCTCAGGGAGGCCCCTTTCTAGCTGCCTGTGCATCCGTGAATGAAGCTTTAAAGAAGCCAGCTACGACGGATTGGGTTGGGTGATGGGTACCACGGAGCACCTCCTGCGTATCAGGCACAAAGCCCTTTAGTGGCACTTGTCGCATTGAATCCTCACCATCTCAGACTTGGTTTCTCTGACGGGTCCCATTGTACTCCTGAGAAATCAGAGGTCCACCGAGGTTAAAACACTTGCTTAAGGTCTCAAAACCAACCCTGTCTGACCCAGCAGTCTAAGCCTTGGGCCCCTATTCAGGTAACTCAGCGCGGCAGAGAGAGCTGCTTCTAAGCCTGGGTTTCAACAGAAGCACCAAGTTAAGTGTGAGACGAATGTGCAAAACGCAGGATTTCAAGGGAATATCGGAAAGCCAGCTTCAAGACGTTTCCTGTTCTATCAGATGGAGGATATAAAAAGAGAGGAAAGTGTCGTAGAGAGGATTTTTTTGAGAGGAGGGTGTCATTGGAGACCGCTGTGCTGTAAACACATCCTCTATGCACCTGCTCAAACCTGGGCTTTAATGGGGTCATGGGGGCTCTTGAGATGAACATTCCTGCCATGGTGCAGGATGCTATGGTCTGAGATCTGCCTCCTGTCCTGAGAATCTTGAGGGAGAGAAAGGGCATGGCTGATGGTTCCAGTGGTGGAGCCAGAAACCATTACAGGCTGGGACTGGTCTGTAGCACCGGTTAGGGCAAGAAAATTGAGTGTCTCCTTGGAGAGACTGCACACTGGGGTTCATCTCAGGGCCTAGAAAGGGGCCCTTGAAGTGCCCCACAAAAGAAAACCACAGCGTTCAACAGAGCGGGGAACCAGCTTAGGAAAGTACCATCCCAGTAGGCATCTTTCTCCATGCATAGCTCCCTGGGAATAGAGGGCGAAGGCCAACTGTTTTCACCCTCCCTCTGCAGGGTCCTGATCAGAATTCAAGTTTGGCGCTTTGATTAGTATTACAGGGAAGGATATTCTAATTCCTCATTTGAGACTATCTTTGCAAATTATTGTGACCATAGGGCTTTCTATGAATGAGCAGAAAGGCCATGGGCTGGGAGAGCCTTAGTCCCATGGCAGGAAAAAAACCCAAGGGGCTTTGTCCATAATCCACACACCACACTCACCCGAATTGTTGCTTACGGGAGTATAGTCTCAATTCTCGCTGCCTGTCAGAATCCCCTGGGGAGCTTTTAAAAAACACAGATGTCTAGGCCCCACCTTTGAAGAGTGATTCAGTAGGTTTGAATGACCCCCACAGCTGCCTTTTTTTTTTCCTTTTCAAAGTTTTCTAGAGAATTCTAATGCCCAGGCAGGGGTGAGAATGATCAGATCATGTTCTACATATAGATAACATGGGTAATTATCTCTGGAGGGAGGAAGGGGGAGCATTTCATCAGCATTTAAGTTACTTCTTAATGTTTAGATAATTGATATTATACGGTGAATGGGGCAGCACGGTCACTAAATCTGTGCCACCAAGGAGGGCCTCAGCATTGCTCTTTCTGGTCTCTCCCAAGTCTTAGCATACAGTGGCAGACAAAAGCAATATGAGAATATTAAAAATCAATTCCCACCTCCTCTCCAGAAAGGAATCTTCATTTTATAGGTTAGAGAACTGAGATTCACAGACGCTATTAGCCTCAGGTCCGGCAGTGACCAAGAAGCAAGGCTGACATTCAGCCCAGGCCTTCTGCTTTCCAAGAGCAGGTTCTCAACCACAGCACCTTCGTCTTTCTATGAATTGTCATTAACGTAGAGATCAAGACATTCTCTTCCCTGGCCCCAGGACTGATCCTGTTTCACAGTTCAAGTTCAAGAAGGGGCAGGTACTTAAGAAGGGAATTTGACGACAGCACAGGTGACTGAACTTCAACGTCAAGGCCACTAGGAAACAGGCATCACGCACTATGTGATATCCCTCTGATGGAGAAACAGAATTCAGGAAGGGAATATTTTCCAATGAGAAGTATACTGGAGAATTCAGCCACCTACAAAATGCGTTAGATTATAAAGCCCGAAGGGATCTTGCCTGACATTTCAGGGCCTTGTTT
The DNA here is from genome assembly GCF_004348235.1 of Phoca vitulina. NCBI lineage: Eukaryota > Metazoa > Chordata > Mammalia > Carnivora > Phocidae > Phoca > Phoca vitulina. The sequence goes on along the minus strand of NW_022589719.1, from coordinate 1,144,676 downwards.
CTTTTCACAGAAGGGTGTGGGAAAGAGGCTGTGTGAAGATGGCACGCTGTGACCACTGAGGCAAATTCAGCATGAATGAATTTTTAAAAATTGCCCGTGCAATCAACTACCAAGCGCCGAGTGAGCAAGACATCAGGGGACAAAATGAACAAATAAAAACCCTCTGTAGGGACATTCCAGGTGCAGAAATCAGACACACATGGTTTCGTGGAAATTACCCAGGCTTTGATTCCAGGCAGGAGTCAGTTTGAATTCCGGCTCTGTCACTTACCAACTGACCTGGTGACTCTGGGTAAGCCATTTAGCCTTTGGAAAATCCCCACAGCCAGAACACAGGAGTCCTTCAAGATTTCGTTGCACATCTTTTTTAAGAACCTAGACCAACCTGCTTACATATTTCAAATAAATGGAAAGAGACAGCCCGATAAGGAAAGGCGGCTTCACGGCACATGAAAATTTAATGTCAGTGACAGTCAGGTTTGGCCCTAGTCAATAGGAAGCATAAATAGCTGTCACGTAATGGCCAGGTCCTCTTGAAAATGGGTTATTCATCTGAGCCCATCTCCCAGGGGACAGCTGCAAATACCATCAATAGTGGTACTAAGCAACGGCCTTATTTATAGCCAAGGAACAGATTCCAAAGATAGAAGAGGTCATGGAGGCTGCACCCCCTTCTCCAAACTCCCAGATTCCTAGACGGCTGAGAGGTGAGGTGGGAGAACAGGTCTTACAGGATTGTCTGAAGAGAGTGGGAAGACTGTCAATAAAAGTGAGACAAACTGAAAAGGAGAGCTTTGAAAAGAAGCCACGAAAGGAGGAGATGTAGATGGTGCTCCCTATGCCTGGTGCTGCTCAATCAGCCACCACCCATCAGTGAGACTGCCCCATCTCTCAGCTAATACCTAACATTTGGTAAGTAGAAGATTTCTCAAAATCTCTCAGCATGCATCCAGGGTCAAGTGAGGGCCATCCAGGTCCCTTGGCCACACCTGCCATGAAAGCATTCTCTGATGCCCACAGAATCAAGACCCAAATCCTTGACTTGACTTTCAAGAGCTGCTGCTTCCATAGATGCCCCTAACTGCCCACTCATTCCCTTCACCTCAGCCCAATGACATTACTGGCAATTGCTCATAGAGAACCACCTCTTTCCAGCCTCAGGGCTTCACTCCTACGGTGAGAATGCATAGTCTCCACAAATGGGGATCCTGTGTATTTCTCAAAGAGTAGTTGGTTCAAATACCACTCTTCCCCAACCCCCCATTTTCCCTCAAGCTTTTCATCCATGTACTTAAGTGTCTTGATTCCTATTTTCCATTTTAAGGTCTCTGAGGGCAGGATCTATGATCATTACCTCCATATCCCCTTGCAGTTTGGTGCCAACTCAAGTGCCAAGAAGTGTTTGTTGGATGGATGGATGGAAAGAAGGACAGAAAGGAGAATGGATGGATGTGATGGGTTACAGAGAACCAGCAGGGAACACATTATCCACGATGTCACTGTCATCCAGGACAGCCAGCAAATGGAATGTTCTGGTTATCACAATATTCTGATGAAAACAGTGCTCCTCCCACAACATCATTCCAGGTTTGACCACGGATAACTATCTCAAGACTGGAATAAAATCTACCTCGCATTTCAAATGGAAGAGACAAAATTGCCTTTGACTGACGAATTACAAAGCACTTGGATAAGTCAGGGTTAGGAATCTCCCGATTGCTGCCGTATTGTGTGGTGTGTGAGAGGGATGGTCTGCAGAGTTGGTGAAAACATAATTGAAAATACATAATTTTTCTATATTCCTTTCCTCAGTGGAGTTTTATAAAGCTTGTATGAACATTATATACTTTTAACTATATGACACTACAAATCAGAGGCACAGGGACACACACACACACACACACACACACACACAAACACACATACACACACTGCAGGAGGTCTGGCTCTTCCCACTCTGACTCAATGAGCAGACCCGAATTCAGAAAGTAGTAGAAGTCACTATGCACACCACCCAGAGATCACATTCTAACATCACTCTCCTGTGTCCTTAATCCCAGCCCTCCCGACCTTCAAGCTCTCCTTACCCAAATGTTCCTAGGACCCACAGCCCAGGACTACTTCCCAAAGCCACCAGCCACTGATGGGGCGAGGAGGAGAAAACACATGTCCAAAAACTCAGGCCGCTATTTTTTTTACCTTGGCTCCTATGTGCTCACAGGTAGAACTGGTTCTGTGGCACACAGCTTCTCTGTCACGAAAGCAGGAGAAGAGCAAGGGACAGTATCCTCCAGCCCTGGGGAGCTGCCAAGGATTCCCAGCAGTGCCCTCCCACGAGCAATGGGCCTGTGTCACGGCACTCTGCTTTCTCTCAATTGTAGGCAGTATCTCAATTAATCCTCCCGTCTTCGGAGGCAGGCATTGCTACCCCCTTGCACAGAGGAGAAAACTGACACTCTGGAGGGGTAAGTGACTCATGTCAGCTGCACGGGATTTGAACCCCTCTCTGTGCTCATCATTAAGCTACACTCCCACTATTTTGGCAGATAACTGGGAAGGCTGCAGCATTCCATGCTGCTATGTGCTCTCGTGCTCGGCCCCTGTCCCCCACTGAGTAGCTGTAGCAGTCTCTGCAGCTAGAGAGGGACATGAAAGGTGAGCTGCAACTCACCAGAGGAAACATTCCCCTGCTTGATTCCCAAGGCAAAGCTGACCCACTCGGTGTGATCAGAGGCTCCGTCCGAGTTAAGCAGATGCACTGGTGGTGATTCCCTTGTATATAGTTTTGATATATGGCACCAGGCTCGATACGCCCACCTGCGAGTTTTTCGGTGCCAAGAATGAACAGAAGGGAATGCACTGCAGAAATATTAACCTTGGCAGTCTCCCGCCACAGTAAACCTCTGGTTGAGCTTTAATGAAATCTTGCACAAGAGCAGAAACATCTGTATCGCTGGTAAAAATAAAGCCCAGCCTGGAACACATGACCTTCTTTATACAAGGACGTGACAGATCTGGAGAGGAAGAGAAAGGAAGCCTTTCTCCGTGATCAAAATGACTGCTTATGACAAAGAGAGAGGACAGGGCTCCTCACCTCCACCTGTGTCCTCTCGTGAGGCTCATGGGCTGCTTGCCAGTGAAGACATATTCTAAGTTGCTGCAACTTGGGCCTTCCTAGCGGGCTTATTTGTGTGGGAGAGCAAAAGTCCTGCAAACTGCCTGTCCCCACTGGCTCTTTCTTGTCCCCACAAAACCATTCTCCAGGATGAATAAACACCAACATACTACTTTGAGCCTGACCAGCACAATGAGGTATAATTGCTTTAAATAACCTGAATTAATCATCCAGCCAAGCCAAAATTAAGAGCATGGACACTGTCTCATATAAAAGATGTAACAAGGAGAAGCCACAGGTGGTCAGGGGGAGGCCTCAGCCATCACAGAGTAAATATCACTGTGTAAGTAGGGAGTGCGGCACCTTCTGCTAAGTGGCTTTTCCTAAAAAACAAACAGCACAGGGCCTCCTGAAACCCAGACTCAAGAGAATCCCCTTGCCCAGTCTCCCTCCTCCAGCCCCACACCAAGTTTCCCCAAAACCCCAGGATGAAGACCCCCTTTACCCCTAAGGAAGCCATCCAGCACTACCTTAAAAGCTCTTCCTTCCACCAAGTTGAATTTTGGTCTTGGTTTGGTGCAGAGAACCCCAGAGATTAATCCTTCCAGCCCTTCTGCATCATGTCTCCTCCACAACTCTTTATAGAATAAAAGTGTTTCGCTTTCCTGTAAATACTCTTCATAGAACAAAGCTCTGGTTCTCTCACTCCCTGGCTGTTCTTCTCCAAACAGGGTGATGATGAATAACGATCACAATGGTGATGATTAAAATAAAAGCAATGGGGGCGCCTGGGTGGCTCAGTTGGTTAAGCGACTGCCTTCGGCTCATGTCATGATCCCAGAGTCCTGGGATTGAGTCCCACATCGGGCTCCTGGCTCAGCGGGGAGCCTCCTTCTCCCTCTGACCCCCTCCCCTCTCATGCTCTTTCGCTCTCTCTCTCAAATAAATAAATAAATAAAATCTTAAAAAATAAAATAAAATAAAATAAAAGCAATGATATGAGCTCTTCTTCATTAAGCACGTACTATGTGGCATACACTATACTATGCATTTCCTAGGCACTTCTAATTAAATCCTCACAGCAACCCTGGGAGTTCAGGACTATCATTCTGTTCATGTTACACCTTGGAGAAATCAAAGCTTACATGTGACTTAACTTGCCCAGGTTCACAGAGCTAGTAAGTGATGGTGTTGGCGTTTGAACTGAGACTCACTCCAGAGACTGCCCTCTTCATCACCCTGCAGAACAGGGGCCTAGTCCAACTCAGCCACATCCTGCCGGAATGGTCCCCCATATGGTCAGCCCGCTTCATCGTACACGGGGCTATCAATGCCCATCTGCCTGACACCGTCCTTGTTCTGGTGGAAGCCCAAACTGCCTTCCTCTAACTGGGAAGACACCGATCTTGAACAACCATGCTGGCGCTCTTTGCCTGAGTAGAAGCATGAAAGAGGGTCCAGCAAACAGAAGTGGCGGGCAGCGAAGACAAAATGTCTATCGTTTAACAGTCTGCAGAGATGCTGGGCCGGGAGAAGACCCAGCAAAGAAAGAGGTGTCAGGGCGTGCAGAAAGGCTCATCCCTGTGGCAGAAGAGGGCTGGCAAAGGAAGCTGCTTTACAGGAGCCCCCAGCAGGTAGCAGGGAGAGGGGCTGCTCTGCCTTCTCACGGGCTCACTCTGTGCCCACCAGTTTTCACTCCCCACGCCAGGACAGGACCCTGCTGTTGCCAAACTGGTTGGACTAAGTCACAGACAGTAAAAATGACCTGTCTGGCTGCCATATCCCTGATCAAAGTGGACTCATTTCAAAGGCGAGCTGTCAGCAACTAGAGAGATTGCAATCAGACAAGGAAAAATAAACGATAAGGTTACCTCAGGGGTTAAAAAAAAAAAAAACTCCCTGAAAAAATAAAGTTCTCTTTTGTGCTTCTGAAATTCTTAGTTCTCATAACTACATGCGGAAACACAGACACTAATTAAGGAATATGTTTGGGTCCTGCCTGGGTGACACCCTAATGTTCACTTGGCCTCATTCATGCTTTGTCTCAGGTGGGGAAATTTTCCGAAGCTGTGAGCTTAAATAGCTTACTCAACACTAGCGATCAGGCTGGGATCCCAGTGTGTGGAGATCCCAACTTTTGTCCCACACACCCTCTTGTGTTCATCACAGTGCAGTGAAAGCACAAAAGGTTCCAAAGGGCACACATACACACACACACAAATGCACGTATACAGACAGACAGACAGACACACACACACACACACACACACACACACACACACACACACAGACATCTGTTCTCCTTCCTTTTCACTCTCTTGAAAAAAGACAAGGAATCTCCAAGCCACCAAGCTAGAATCACACTAAACTTACACCTCTGGAGAGTTAGGTTTCAGATCACTTCAGGGCCTGGATTTTCAGAGTAAAACAATTTGGTCAGGAAAGGACTTAACTGGACAGGTCTCAGGATGTCTCTGTAGAAATGGGAAGAAGAGGGGCGCCTGGGCGGCTCAGTGGGTTAAGCGTCTGCCTTCGGCTCAGGTCATGATCCCAGGGCCCTGGGACCAAGTCCCGCGTCAGGCTCCCTGCTCAGCGGGAGGCCTGCTTCTCCCTCTGCCTGTCGCCCCCCTGCTTGTGCTCTCTCTCTCTGTCAAATAAATAAATAAAGCCTTTAAAAAATTAAAAAAAAAAAGAAATGGGAAGAAGAATTACTTTACATGAGTTACGATGGGGAAAATGGAAAGGGCACAGGGGGACTTGCTACCACCTATAAAACCTACTGATGGGCCTAGGAGGGGGCAGCTTTGCCTGGAAACCAACTGGGGTCCTCTTTTTCCCTTTGTGAAGCTGTGAGCACCCCCCAAGTGCTGGAACATCCAGAGGACACACACAAGCCAGGCTTGTCAGAAGTGGGCCCAGTGCCACTCTCTGCACCGAACTGCCAGTGAGGAAAGCGTGCTTGATTCTGCCCCGGGGCGGGGGGT